>NW_015558595.1:863203-866745 GCF_001515605.1 Sinocyclocheilus anshuiensis | reverse complement strand
TAAAGCGGTACTGAACTGCAGTGGAAACGCAAACCGTGCCGAGCCGAACCGAACCGTGCCGTGCCATACTGAGCCCTACCGAGCCGAGTCGTACCACGCAGTGGAAAAGCGCCATAAATGTTCTACATGAATGCAATACTCAAATGACCTATTATTTTTGACTAAATGTGTACATTACGTAGAATACTGGAGGGAAAAATCCGTAGAAAATGGAAATACTAGGCAGTATAAAGTAGTATATAATGCACAGTATTCAGTAAGTAGTAAGCTACTGTAGTATTCCATTCGGAACACAGTCAGACAGAAAGAGAGAGAGACAGGATCACAAACATGAAGAGTAGAAGATTATAATGAAGATTATATCCTATAGCCATTGTTTATTCACCAGTATGTCTTTTAGATGATAATATTAGCAATAAATATCCTGGCTCTATTAGGTTTCCTTATTTCCATATTTAAGCAATTTCTTATGACATTAGTATTTATAATTGGTTCCAAACATCTGAAGTCAAACCGCAAGTGTGTAGGTGTGACTTCATCCTAGTGCCCTCAGTTTATTGCATTTATTACCATGGGCTCTTATTAACCAGGCAGCATGATTTTACATTACAATCTCGTTCTGTGTTATTGATTTGACTTAGGGCTGGACGATATGGCCAAAATTTATATCACGATATATTTCTTAATTTCGGTCGATACGATATAATTCCGATATCGATATGAACACTATTTAAAAAAGCCTTGTAAAAACTGCCAAGAACGCCCACAACAGATGTCTGTGCATACAAACGTATGAAAAATGAATTTGCCAAGTCTATGACACCTCATATAAAACCATATAATACTTTAGAGAAAAAAACAGCACAAATAAATTAATGTTCACCTTTTATTTGTATTTAGCCTTCATACAAACAAGAAATGTGAAATCACTGTCAAATAAACATCTCAGACTCACCTTATTAATTATTAATATCTTCTAACATTCCAGTCAAAAGTTTTTGAACAGTAAGATTTTTATTGTTTTTAAAGAATTCTCTTCTGCTCACCAAGCCTGCATTTATTTGATCCAAAATACAGCAAAAACAGTAACATTTTGAAATAATTTTACTATTTAAAATAGCTCTTTTCTATTTGGAAATATTTGAAGATGCAATTTATTCCTGTGATTTCAAAGCTAAGTTTTTAGCATCATTACTCCAGTCACATGATCCTTCAGAAATCATTCTAATATTCTGATTTGCTGCTCAAAAATCATTTATTATTATGTTGAAAACAGCAGAGTAGAATTTTTTCAGGTTTCTTTGATGAATAGAAAGTTCAGAAGAACAGCATTTATCTGAAATATAAATCTTTTGTAACATTATAAAATGTTTATTCAACGAAGTCAAACGCCACAAATAAATCAATGCATGGGAAACACTGGTAATGTATATCGAAATATCGGAAATGTGTTTAAAAATCATATCACCGTTATTGAAAATAATTATATCGCGATACATATTGATATTGAATTACTGTCCAGCCCTAATTTGACTGCAAGTCAGGGGGGCACAAGAGTGTGCTGAAGGGGTCCGTGGAAAATTTCAGACACCAACAGTTCTAAAGACAGACTGTGAATAATCAGTTCACAAAACTGAAGACAAAAATAATCTCTTTATTTTAATCTCCTAGCTTGCTTACAATCTACATACTTTCAAGAATAGTTTGTAGTGTTGTATTTGTCTAGGGAATTTCTCCGGTTCACTGTTGCCTTCGGCTTGCTCAACGGAGTTTTAAGGCAAAGCTGCTTTGGAACAATAATTATTATGAAAAATACTGTACCAATAAAAGTCAGGTGAATTGTGTCTCTTTTGTTTAGAAGCTAGCAGTACTCAGAGTAGAAAAGACTGTCAGCTTATTACAAAGTAAATATTTTCCACATAATATTTTAATTTGCTCTGGTGCAATGACAATATAAAAGCCAAAAACATGTTGTCTTTTTAACCCTACTGTATCTGATACACAAATTTAAGACCTCTTAATTATCAACATGATATAAACCTGCATACAATCTACTACATGCCTTCGGTTCTGATTGATAGTTTATACTTTTTTATTAAGTAAAAGGCCTTTTAGTGACATTCTAAATTTGCATCAACTTAAGGTTTAATTTATTATATTATTATTTATATAATATCATGGTAAAATTGATCAAATATGTTCCAACAGGCTTTTAATGAATGTTCATTTATACATGTCTCCAAATTTTTCATCATATACATATCAGAAACTGTACCAAATTCCATATTCTCACTCAATTTTGGCCTCTGAATAAAACATACTATGTCATACTGTTTGAGCCATAAAAGCCTGATGTATCAAAAATGATACAAACAAATACAGTATGCAACTTTGTATTTATTTAATTTTATATCACATATGTCAGGTTTTACAGGTTTAATGTCACGCTTAACATTTGTTCTCAAACAGCGTGTCTGGCTGTATATATGAAAATATATAGCTGTCTTCATATTTGGAGATTATTTGCATTAAAAAGTTATAGGCTGTTGTATGCAGACTATAGCATTGCTTAACATTGTGTTTCATAAATCATGCAGGGGCACCTCAGAAAGCTCCAACATTACGTAACGATCACATTGCATGGATTGCAGTATCTTGGAGTGGCCTCTGGCTGTGATCTGAAGTATTGAATTATTGCGCGGCCATTTTTGAGTTGAGAAATTTGGAGCTCACTTGAATCAGCGTTGCTCGTCAGCAAACACTAGAGCTGAAACGACGCGATAACGAACAGAAAACACAACAAACATGCGTCTTTACCAAACTACGCGTTTAAAACACATCTGCAGTGGAAATGTAACGGTGTCTAGAGTTAAGGAACGTAACAAAACAGTGAGTGCTGTAGGTTCAAGATGTTTGTTGGGTCTGAAGTTTTCATGCACAGGTGTGTCTGGACCATGTTACCTGCAGAAGGTACAGACAAATATCTGGAATGGGTGTAAACCGCTGATTTATACGCCAACCAGAGCTTATAACACATACAGGAAACATTTTATTCGTACATTTTCATCAAAATACACATATGAAGACGCGTTCGGCCTGGCACGTGACAAACCCGAAAAGTTCTGGAGTGAAGCGGCAGATGGTATCACTTGGTTTGAACACTGGACTCAGACTCTGGATAATACGGACACAGTGTTTCCAAAATGGTAAGTACAGCCTATACACTAGGGGCCGTTGATATGTTGCCTTTTTGCGGTCAATAGTAACAGAATTTAAGTGAAAGCAGGGGTCTGGGGCTGTTTTTAAAGGGATTCACCAAAAAAATGGTGTGAGGGGCAATGACAGTCTCAGTCACCATTCGATTTCATTGTATGGAAGAATAAATGCAATGAAAGTGAATAGTGACTGAGCCTGTCAGTCCTTAGAATTCTGCAGAACAACTTATTTTTGAGTTTCACTGAAGAGAGAGCTAGAGAGTCAAGGGTGAAGAGAGGAAGTCGGGAGTGTTTGTGAAATCATGAGGAGGAGTAAACGATGACAAT
>NW_015558595.1:858928-862903 GCF_001515605.1 Sinocyclocheilus anshuiensis | reverse complement strand
TATATTTTGGGGGGGGGGGGGGGGGGATGATTTTATTTTAATCTTCTTTTTAACACCTTTTTTAACGGAATGCCGTCTGTCTGACGCATGCGTGTCTAGACCAATCAACAGCGCAGACAAAACGCATAGAATGCTTCCCGTGTGTACGCCCACTTTTGTTTATAGGTTATTTTGTTTCCTAATCTTAGTAACATTAAAGTGGTAAACTAATACATATTTAAGACAGGCTTTTCATTTTTGTTTTTAATAATTTTAGCAGCTGCAGTGAGTTTGGGTTTATGGTGGGATAGACATTGAATAACTTAACTGAGAATGTGTGCTCATTATGATTGTCCTTGGTTCTGACATCTATTGATGTAGCCTATATTTTGCATTTCAAATGCATTACAGCCATCTAGTGTCTTGGAGGGTGAAAAGGCCTAATGTCCATGAATATAGAGTTCATTTGGGTCAAGTTCCTGAAGTAAAAATTCCGTTGATTTTCTCCATAAGGGAATTGATTTTGAACAGTAACTTATGCATCTTTAAGGACAGACATACTGTGAGTTACAAGGTTGTTAATCACTGGTATATACTTTTGTTGAATCCATCAGACTGTATTATTGCAACTTATTTTTTAAATAATCATGTTTAACAGTGGTATTCCTGGTGGAAAAACAACATTACATATTACCCATATTTATCGTTTAATTTATGTAATTCATAATACTAGTCATAATTACACAGTCTTGTACTTTAGTCTTTTTGTCAGATTTTCAAATAGTTTTTTGCTTCAAATCAACATTTGTAATGTGATTTACCTCAAAGCTGGTTGGTTTGGTTCATGCCGTTATAACTTTTAAATGGAGACTTTTTAAAATCCCTATATGAAATATACTTCTGGAACCAAGGTAGCTGGAAAATTGAATGGCCACTGTTGCACTTTATTGAAATTAATATTGATTAGTGCATGATGGTAAATGGAATTTTAATCATGTTGATTGATAACTTTAAAGGTACTTTAAACTGATAGTGATTACAACATGAGTATTACTTATAGTTCAAATATTCCTTTAAGAACATCTGTTTTCATTCCAGGTTTGTTGGAGGAAAGCTGAACATGTGTTATAATGCTGTCGATCGGCATGTGGGGGATGGAAGAGGCGATCAAGCAGCTGTCATTTATGACAGTCCGGTTACGGGCACTAAACAGGTCATCACATACAGAGAAGTGCAGGAGCAGGTAAAACTGATAATGCGTCACATTAGCAACATTTATTTGGCAGGCAAAAAAAATTATTTTTTTTTGTCAATAGTGTAGCAATGTATGAAGGTACAGTTTCTGTTGGTCAGAATTCACGTCCACGACCAACTTGAACCCGTTGCAAAATCTGCATGGGGAATTTTTTGTGGACAAAATAAAGTCATTTCAATAGGAATTCACGAGATTGGGAATTGTGTGGATTCCTATTGCTAAGAAAATTTGCTAAGCAATGTTAAATGTCAAGAACCTTCTTCCTCTTCCAAAATGTTGGACCAGCATCTGTTGTTTTGATTAATATGACTCCAGTTTGTCCATAAAATTCAGCATCCACACTCCTGTTTGTAGGTGTCTAGGTTGGCGGGTGTCCTGGTGAGGCATGGTGTAAAGAAGGGCGACCTGGTGGTGATCTATATGCCTATGGTTCCTCAGGCCATGTTCACCATGCTGGCATGTGCCCGTATCGGTGCCACCCACAGCCTCATATTTGGAGGATTTGCCTCCAAAGAGCTCTCCGTCCGCATCGACCATGCTAAGGTAAGCCATTGTTTTTTGTAATGAAAATTAATAACAAATAACTATTTTTGTAAATGCATATATCTGCTTAGGTTAATCATTATTTCCCCCACAGCCCAAGTTGTTGGTGACAGCATCATTTGGCATCGAGCCGGGCAGAAGAGTAGAGTACATTCCCCTGGTTGAGAAAGCTCTGGAGCTCAGCAGTCACAAACCACACAAAGTCCTCATCTACAACCGTCCCAGCATGGTGAGCTCCCAGAAACCCCACGGCACTTGGACGCCAGTCTCATTATCAAACTGGCACACTTTCTGCTGCCTATTAACTATTAAAAGAGAAGATAATGCAGTCACAGAATACAAATGCAAATGTGGTCCCCTTTCTTAAAGAGAGTACCTCTAAATTCGACCTTCACGTCCTCATTCTCAAGGAGGCTGGCACTTTACCAATATCAGTCTTTGTAGAAGGAAGTTAGTCATTTTTATAGCTGCAATAACATACCACTCAAGAAATTATTAGCAAATCAAATGTTCAAAGGTTTTAGCATTTACATTTACATTTACATTACATTTAGTCATTTTGCAGACGCTTTTGTCCAAAGCGACTTACAATTGGGGGATACATTTCAACAAACTCTAGAGTCTTTTTCCTGTTTTAAAGTCTCTTAAATGAGTTTTCATATGTTGCTACATTTTAGAATCAGTATGTTGATTTCACAACGCAGGGAATTACTTAACCTTCATCCTGTGTTGTCATGGAAACTGTTAGCGAATAGCTTTTTGATTTTCCAGCGGTTTGGGATACAGGATGAATCCCGCATGGTTGGTGAAGATGAACACATCTTGGAAATATATGAGTTAAAATCATATGCGAGGGGAGAATTTGCCAGCCCCAGAAGAGCACACTCAGAGTGCACATTGTATTAGTTCTTAGAAGATTTCTACATGGCAGGATCTTATTTATGGAAGATTTTAGAATATTCAGAACGACTTGATTGGCAATAAAACACATCTAAATGTTTGTTCGCACTGCCACAACAAATATCAAAACACACACTAATGCAACTAAACCCACCAAATGTTGCATTTTGAGTTTTGTTGGGGCAGTGAACCCCAACCCACTTACAAACGTAATTAATAAAATTAACATTAGTATGTATGTCATTTAAAAAAAAAAAAGGGTTTTCCTGAAAGAAATATAGAAAAAAGAGAAAGTCATACAGCTTTGAAACAGCATCTGCGTGCATAAATCATGGCAGAACTATTCAGTTTTTTACATCTGCCTGGCAGTGTTGCTATTGTTAACTAAAACTAAAAGTAGTACTAAAACATTTTTGTTAATTGAAAATATAAATATTAGATGAAATATTACATTTCTAAACAAAGAGGTAGAAATGTTACTAGTTACTAACTGAAATTAAAAATAAATCTGAAATAAAAAATTAAAATATTAAAAACTAAAAAAATGGAAAAAGCACAACAGAATGACTATTGAAAACTGAAATTAAAACAATGAATATTAAACTAAAACCTAACTCAAAATATTAATAAAAACGATCAAAGTATGTAAATAATTCTAAAATAGCACCGCTGCCTTGACTGAGCAATTTGTTTTTTAAAGTGATAGTCCACCCAAAAATTCTGTCATCTTTACTCACCTTCATGTAATCCAAACCTGTATGACAATTTTGAAGAATGTTGGTAACCAAATAGTTTTAGATCCCATTGATTTTATTGTATTTTTGTCCATACAGTGGGGGAAATATTTGAAGCTTGGTAAGAAGGAGACAACTGGTGGTGCGATTATTCGGAAATGGAAGAAATACAAAACAACCATCAATCGGCCTCGTGCAAGATCTTGCCTCATGGGGTAAGGATGATCATGAGAAAGGTGAGGGATCAGCCCCGAACTACACGGGAGGAGCTTGTTAATGATTTTAAGGCAGTTGGGACCACAGTCACCAAGCAAACCATTGCTAACACACTACACCGCAATGGACTGAAATCCTGCAGTGCCCACAAGGTCCCTCTGCTCAAGAAGGCACATGTACAGGCCCGTTTAAAGTTTGCCAAAGAACATCTAAATTATTCAGAGAAGGCTTGGGGGAAAGTACTGTGGTCAGATGAGACCAAAATTGAGCTCTTTGGCATTAACTCGACTCGCCGTGTTTGGAGGGAGAGAAATGCTGACTATGACCCCAAGAACACCATCCCTACAG
>NW_015558595.1:847244-858690 GCF_001515605.1 Sinocyclocheilus anshuiensis | reverse complement strand
ATTCAGAGAAGGCTTGGGAGAAAGTGCTGTGGTCAGATGAGACCAAAATTGAGCTCTTTGGCATTAACTCGACTCGCCGTGTTTGGAGGGAAAGAAATGACCCCAAGAACACCATCCCTACAGTCAAGCACGGAGGTGGAAACGTTATGCTTTGGGGCTGTTTTTCTGCTAAGGGTACAGGACAACTTCACTGCATTGAGGGGCAAATGGACAGGGCCATGCACTGTAAAATCTTAGATGAAAACCTCAGCCAGAACACTGAACATGGGTCATGGATGGGTCTTCCAGCATGACAATGACCCAAAACATTCCGCCAAGGCAACAAAGGAGTGGCTCAAGAAGACGCACATTAAGGTCATGGAGTGGCCTAGCCAGTCTCAGACCTCAATCCTATAGAAAATCTGTGGAGGGAGCTGAAACTTCGAGTTGCCAAACAACAGCCAAGAGTCCTTAAGGATTTAGAGAGGATCTGTAAAGAGGAGTGGATCAAAATCCCTCCTGAGATGTGTGCAAACCTGGTGACCAGCTACAAAAAAAACGTCTTACCTCTGTGCTTGCCAACAAGGGTTTCTGCACCAAGTACTAAGTCATGTTTTGCTTGGCGATCAAATACTTATTTCACTCACTGAAATGCAAATCAATTTCTAACCTTTATATAATGTGTTTTTTCTGTATTTTTTGGTTGGTATTCTGTCTCTATACGTTAAAATAAACCTACCATAAAAATTACAGACCCTTCATTTCTTTGTAAGTGAGCAAACTTACAAAATCAGCAGGGGATCAAATAAATATTTCCCCCACTGTATAATGGAAGCCATTGGGGGAAAAAAGTTGTGTGGTTACCAACATTCTTTAAAAGATCTTCTTTTACGTTCCACAGAAGAAAGTAATACAGGTTTGGAACGACATGAGGGTGAGTAAATGACAACAGAATAAAAATTTTTGGAGATTAATCTCTGATCATTCTGAAGGACATACATTCATCCTGTGCCTAACATTGTTATTTTTCTCACAGGAAAAGGTGTCTATGTGTCCTGACCTGAGCTTGGACTGGGAGGAGGAGATGGCCACTGCCCGCCCTCACGACTGTGTGTCCGTCCCCGCTCATCATCCTCTGTACGTCCTGTACACCTCCGGCACTACTGGTACTCCTAAGGTAAATTCTTGGTTATGACGGAACACAGCGATAAAGCACGGAGCTGAGGAAATGGATGAAATTGTTTGCTGTGGAGTAAATCCATTCTGTCGGGGGCTTTGTTTATTGCATATTGTTTTAGCTGGAGATCGTGAGCGGTATGCCTTTATAAACTCTCTTATGTATTCAAGATAAGAGGGAAGGTGATCGTTTTAATATGAAGGTTTTAACCTGTGGCTGTGATGTTGCCTGATGCTCTAGGCTTTTCTCTAATAAAAAAGTAACAAAAAGTATTATGGCACTGCCATACTGTATATTTGGCCACGTACCTTGAAGTACCATGCAAATAATATTTGGTTTGTTCATATTAAATTTAAATGATCCTATATTATTAAAACGTCAATAGGAAGTCATTTTAGGAAATGTCAAACAGAATTTACATACTTTTTTTTTTTAACCGTGTCTTTTCTTCTTCAATCAGAGGATGAACAAGAAGTTAAATACAGTAAAAATATAGTTTTAAATAATATTAGTTTTTTGACAAAATATAACTATACTTGGTAATAAAAAGAGTTATGGTAGCACTTTATTTTACGGTCCTGTTCCACATGTACATACTATGTACTTGTTATTGTAATTACAATAACTGGGTAATAATTAGTGACTAACCATGAACCTACCTCTAAACCTAACCCATGCAATTACCTTATATTTCCCAGTACGTACACTGTAAGTACAGATAAGTGCACATACTGTAAAATAAAGTGCATTTCTAAACCAAATTTAAATACTACTTGGTTTGTTTTCAGATTAAATTAAAATGATCCTGTATTATTAAAATGTCATCAATAGGTAATTTTAACTGACGAAGTCATTTTAGCCATTTTACATAAATTCTTTTTAACCGTGTATTTTCTTCTTCAGTGAAAAAATGAAAAAGTAAAATACAATAAAAATATAATTTAAAATAATTGTGTTTTGAAACCATATAACAAAACTTATAATAAGTAATAATAATTAGTATATTTTAAGTTTTCAGGGAACATGATTTTTAAATAATATTTGCGCTATTCCTTAAAATTGATTGTTTGTTACAAGGGTGTCTGCTTACGGTTACACTTTATTTTAAGGTGTCCTTGTTACAGTGTAATTATACATTTAAGTACTGAGTAATATTAATTAACTACATGTACTTACTATATGGTTAGGGTTAGGATTAGGGTTTGACTTGGGGTTACTTGCATGTAATTATGCATAATTAATTGTTAATTTAATAGTAAGTACATGTAACATGTGTAACAAGGACACCTTAAAATAAAGTGTTACCTTGCTTACTATAGGACACTGTTACAATAAGGCACTATTAATGTACCAAAAAAATAAACTCTTAATTTAAGGAATCATGTTTTGTCATTATGTGAATACTTGCTGATCAAATTCATTGAAAGAAACCCTCAAAGCGCCTCTCTTTGCTCTTCCTGCAAATTACCATCATTATTTTAATGAGCAGTATTTTCGTCGCAGCTGGCTTGACTGGGTATTGTCAAGCTGCGTGCGGGTGGTTGCATTTTAAATATCCTATGTCAAGTTAAAAATGCCTCATAATCATTGCAGTATTCACAGTGTTGCTTAACCAGCAAGATAATTGTGAATATAGTGTGAAACTTTGATCATCATATATCACCCACCCCTAATCTTTAACTTGTAATTGCGACATGATCCAGGCAAATGTCCAGGCCACTAAGCCCCGCCCATTTTCACAGCCTATTAGCCATTCTGCTTGCTTGTTCTATTATGCTTCCACCCCTAAATAACATTTTATTTTGTCCGTTTAGTATTGTCCAAGAGGTGAACAGCACCTTGAAATTTACATTAGCATGCCTCAGGTGCTCTTCAGTCCCTAACAACTCACTTTTATGTGTATACTGACTGAAAAAGAGGCAAGACAAGAGAAGAGAATACATGGAGCACAGGAGGAAGTTACAAAGCCTGAAGGCAGAGTGAACAAAGCACAGCTCTCCACTGACACAGACTCCAGTCGGTATGAAATGTCTGGCCTAAGGCAATGCTGCCCTGTACATAAACCTTTTGCTAATGGCCTGTGCTCGCTCACGCACACACCTCAGATTTATAGATCTAAGTGTGTTTGGCAAACACAGGATCTAATTACCTTCTTACAACTCAAAATGTGTCCCTCGGTATCAACCCTCAGTCTCATTTACTGACAGTAAATTTGATTTAATTTACTGACAGTAGGGACAGAATGAATTGTAATATGAATAATGGCGATTATTTAATTGTGCTTTGTTCATCTCCTATACTTACACCTTGAAATAATTTTTTCATGCTGAACTTGGATGAATGCAATAAAATACATGTTTGTCCTGAATGCTGTGTAAACAAATATTGAGTAGAATGATTATTTACATGAATAATACAAATATCAAATAAAATTAAGGCTAATTGTATTGCCCTAATATTAAAGTTGATTTTTGTTCTTTGTTTACTATACTTTTATTCACAGTATAATTCTTTTCTTTTTTAAAGAAATTGAAAATTTAATTAGGTAAGGACAAATTAAATTAATCATAAATAACAGTAAAGACATCTTTCAAAAATGTATTGTCCACTTCACTTTCCATTTATTGTTTTTGTAAGCCAGCCATCTCAGTATAGTTGTTGATATGAATATTAGAATATTGTGGAATAATTATGTATAAATTTCACACTTTATTTACACTTTATTAGTCTTTACTTGAATAAAAAGTTAAAGCACGGCTGCACTATGAAGAGACACTGAAAAATTCACATTTCATGGCATTTCCACAGTTGCGTAAAACTTCCCTAATTTGAATGTTAAAGGGATAGTTCACCCAAAAATGAAAATGTGATGTTTATCTGCTTACCCCCAGGGCATCCAAGATGCAGGTGACTTTGTTTCTTCAGTAGAACACAAACGAAGATTTTTAAGTCAAACCGTTGCAGTCTGTCAGTCTTATAATGGAAGTGAATGGAAATCACGGCTTTGAGAGTTAAAAATACATACACAAACAAAACCAAATTAAACCCTGCGACTCGTGATGATACACTGATGTGTAAAGAAACGAAACGATCGGTCTGTGCAAGAAACTGAACAGTATTTATATCGTTTTTTAACTCTGATTTTCACCGCATTGTCTGAACTGTCCAGAGCGCATCCTGAACGCGTTCAACAGCCGGCACCTGACGCGTCGTCGTCTTCTTGCTTTACGGTGGATCGCAGACTTATATGTGCATTACCACCACCTATCTCTCAAGTGAACCATTGACACTCCTAATTGAGATTGTAGATAGAGTGTCAATGGTCCACTTGAGAGATAGGTGGCGGTAATGGCTGTTGAACGCGCTCAGGATGCGCTCTGGACAGTTTGGACAATGCGGTGAAAATCAGAGTTAAAAAACTATATAAATACTGTTCAGTTTCTTGCACAGATAAACATCAAATTTTCATTTTTGGGTGAACTATCCCTTTAATAGGGGATTAAAATTTAAAGTGCATAATAATATCACAAAGGAATCACAATTTTTTTCTTTCCTCTTTTGCTCTCATCAGGGTGTCGTCAGAGATTCAGGAGGATATGCTGTGATGTTAAACTGGACCATGTCTAACGTTTACGGACTAGCTCCTGGTGAGGTAGGTCATAATTTGTGATTTTTGTAAGGGGTCATGTCATGAGGAATTAAATTGTCATTAATCTTTTGAAAAAAGAGGTTTGATGTACTGTGAAAACACTTTCTCCCCAGTCAAAAAAGTGTGTTTGGCAAATGGTTCATTAAAATGCTGCATTAAATGGCATATAAAGAAGTAAACTGGGGAAAATTGTGTAGCACCTGCCGCTCTGCTTTCCTGACTGTATTGTAGGCAATTTTTTCCAGGGGAAATCCAGTCAATTCAATAGGATTCCACATCTGAAATTTTGCACGAGGGCGAAAGGGGGCAAGGGGTTCAAATTGGTCATGTGAATTTGCCACATTGACCGAAAGAAAACATGGGTTGAAAGTGACTTCAGTGTGAGCTGTGTGTCATACTTTGCTACTCTGTTAGTAATAGACAATGGACGTTTTTGCCTGCAAAATTCAGTTGAAATTTCACTAATTTGGTGGCACCTTTGGAAACAAGCATCTCAAGTTCATTTTTAACACGTTTTTGATTGTTTTAGTCCAACCTTGTTTGACCCTGTCAAAATGTAATGCTGTTTTTGCAAAAAGACAGTTATTAAAAGATGGGGCAGCACAAACAACTTTGCATAAAAACGTGTTAAAGATCTTTGTGTGAGTGAATAGAATGTTTACATTGTTGTCTTAAAGGATTATGGAAAAGAGCCATGTGAAAATTATTGAAAAATATTTTTTGAGTTCTTGGAATTCTGATTGCGTCAGGGTTGGAACAGCAGGGAAAAATAGTGATAAATTTATGGCATGATCCCCTGGAAAACTTGCACTGTTTAACCTACACATCTCTCTCTGTCAGGTCTGGTGGGCTGCGTCTGACCTTGGCTGGGTGGTGGGCCACTCATATATCTGCTACGGTCCACTTCTACATGGCAACACCACTGTGCTCTACGAGGTACGGGGCAAAAATGTGCGAGTGTGAAAGTGTTACAGCATTTGACCTATGGACCACACCGGCTAACACTCAATTATCTGCTGTTGTGGTCTACCAGGTCCTGACGCTCATGCTGAACTGAGGTCTCCTAAGTCCGTACTGTGAATTTTTTCAGGCTCTAGCAGTCTTTTCTCTCAGGGATTGAATTTAAGGATGAATGACTCTCTCCAGCAAACTTCCTGAATCACTGGCTCAGTTTAACTTTGTTGTGCATTCAATTTGCTGTTGCTTTTCATAAGCTTTTGTACTGTTAACAGAGCCTCTCTCATAGTTTTAAACTGGTTCTCCTCACTGAGATCACAGCATGAATACTAAAATCATTTGCACTCGATGGGAGGCGATCAGAGTGTGTTTGGTTTCTTGTCAAGGTGAATTTTGCATTGGCGTCGCCTCTGCTGATTAGATGTGTTGTCTCGCTCCACAGGAGAAAATGGATGATGCACAGAATTTATTAGTCTGCTGTAATGGAAGTTTGATTTCAACAGATCTCTCATACAATGTCAATATCCATAGCAGAAAGCTTTCAGTCTGTTTTAATTGATGTATTTTGTAATTAATTATGCACATCCATGGTAGATTCAAGCCTATTAGTTTTATTCTATTTTATTCTGTCAGCATGCCAAACCCAATCTTATCTATTCAGCAGTGGTGTTTGCTAAGGAAAGGCTTTTAACTTTTTGATGCTAGTGAACCCAAATAAAATGATCCCGTTGCTTTGCAAAATATTTATACCATGTAAGAAAATTGTGTAATATTACAAAGACAGTCAGATTTTTAAAAGTTGGCATTTGTTTTCTTTATACAGGTCTAAAGCCAAAAGAAATTATTAAAGTAATATCTTGGAAATATATATCATTAGTTCACAATAATATTAATCATGTAAGGGAAAATGTACATCTAGTTGGTTGTTATCGCAAAATAAAACCTGACAAATGATCAGGACCCAGACGCAAAGCAAAACAAGTAAATAATTAGGCACAAAATATTAAGTTGAAATGATTTAATTAGCTCATGAAACTCCAAGTTTCCACAAAGAAAAATGGCTTCTAGCAAGCAGATTTGAGCCTAGACAAACTAACAAGTTCAAACAAGATGGATATTTAAGGGATTTGTACCACTTATTACGCAGCAAAACATAAATATTGGCGGTGACATGCAATATTGATTTGAGCAGAAACCGTTTTAAAATCTTACCTGCTTGTTATCTTATAATTCTTTACAGTGTAAAAAACAATCGTTCTAGCAACAAGCCGAACACTTGAACAGTATTATTTTAGGCTTAATATTATTACTACCTCTACCTCTGGTTTCATTTTAAACCAAATACAGTTGATAACTGCGATGCAAGATGATGGCAGCTGCATTTGAATGTGTGTCCGCAATGTGATATGAGAAAGCGCCCTGCCTCAAACACCTGGAGGAGTGATTATTATACAGCGGTGCTATTGATGACGGTCATTATTGGGGAATAACTGACCTCAGAATGTTGCAAATGACTAATCAGAATATAGCATTTCAGAGAGTCGTGTAATAATCAAATTTATTTGTGTGTAGTACATATCACAATTTGGTTCAGTGTAACACTTTTTCATTCACTTTTTTTTTCCCACAGGCTCCAATTTAAGAACGTCTGTACTAGCATGCTTCACCTATTATTGCTAATGCTTTTAGTTAAAGAAAGATCCCAAAACTGAAAATGTTTTACATCATTAATTCACCCTCTTGTCATTTTCCATAAAATGAAAGTTAATGGGGTCCAATGTTGTTTGGAAACCACCGTTCCTCATAGTGTCTTCTTTTGTGTTAAAAACAACAATCATACCAATTTGAAACGAAATGAGGGTGAGTCAAAGATGACAGTGTTTCAGGATAAGATGATAGGATAGGTGGGCTTTTACTTTCTAAACAGCCGGTCATCATACTTTTTTTCTCCTGGTGGACTATAAAATAAGCAAAACAACAACAGCATAATATTGAGACTGGGCTGTTTTGACTTGGGCCAGTAAGTAACAAGTAACACTAACAATTACCAATGAGCTCTCTAGCACTAAACCTAAACTGAAAAAAATTGTATGCATGATTTACTTTGAAACAATTTTCACTCAGAAATGTCTAGTGAATTTCACAAGTAATTACAAAGAAACAACAAATAACACATTGAATTAAACATGACATTTTTAAGTTGAAAGACTGAATAGTATTTTCTTGTGAAACGTACTCCATTAATCTTTGTTTTATAATATACAACTTTGAAAAATCTTTTTTCAGTGTAGCATTGGATCATTTATATTACATAAAAAGATGTGATTCAGTGGGGAAAACAAAACAAACATTACATTCCTGCCAATTACTAATTGATGCAGACTTGCTACGGATGCAGATTCTTGTTTTGTACGTTGTAAATCAAGTACAAACCTGTTTTCTTGTTTGATTAAACAATTATTCCTTGCCAGACATTGTTTTTTCCCTTCACTTTCCTTTTTTGGAACCCATCAGACGTAGACCTTATCTTTTTGTTTTTATAACAACACCTAAATGTCACAACAATTACGTGTTTTCTTCGTTCAAAGCTTGCCTAAGACATATCTAAGCCTTTCTCATAACTTTGAAACTGATTGGCCATTTTTTTCCTCACTGAAATACACAAAAACACTGTTCTAGAAACAAGAGGAGAGATTCATGTGTGATCCGTTTGATTTGTCCCCACTATAAATGAAGTCATTGCTTAGTTTTGAGAGCATTCTCTCTGAGAAGCATGGCAGAAACATGAATATTTGAACAGCTCAGTGTTGTGTAATGCTACTTGAGTGTGCAATCGCTCTGCAACATTATTATTCTGTTTCTTTGCTATACGTTTGGCCCATCTGCCACCCAGGCACCTTTCCAAGTCACTCTCCACTTCAGGCACATCCTTGATTTAATATTCACTCCCCAACCACTGCAAATGCCCATGCTGATCCAGTCTGACACCTGTACACTTCCAAAATGTTGGAAAAAATTTTATATTTGCAACAAAGGGTTGCACACTTTAGCATCTTCTGTAGGAAAATAAAATGCTGCAACTTCCTCTAGGACTTTTTTCCAAAAACTCTTCTCATTTTATTAGATGAATTTTTTTTAAACATTGCATAATATTCATTAAGCCTAATATTAATCAACTTTTCTTTGTTTTTTTTAGATATTGGTCTATCATTTATGCATTCAGATGCTATAAGCAGTTGCTGTTTCCACAGGGCAAACCTGTGGGGACTCCGGACCCTGGGGCCTTTTTCCGTGTGATGTCTGAGCATGGGACAGCCTCCATGTTTACCGCACCCACTGCTATCAGAGCCATTCGCCAACAAGACCCTCAGGCAGAACACGGGAAACAGTATCCGCTCAGCAGGTAACCACAAATCTGTACCTGTTCGCATAATAGCTAACAACATGTAACATATGCAGCAAAGCATCTATAAAAAGTGTATTTTATTTTTCTATCAGTGGTGACTACACAGGCATCACCTAAATTTTTGTCACCTCTTTATGTATATAAATGCATGTTGGTGGCCAAATGTTTGGAATAATTAAGATTTTTTGTTTTAATGTTTTGAAAGAAGGTTCTTATGCTCACCAAGGCTGCATTTATTTGATAAAAAATACAGCAAAAGCAGTAATATTGTGAAATATTATTACAATTTATAATAGCTTTTTTTATTTGAATATATTTAAAAATGTAATTTATTCTGATGATGGCAAAGCTGAATTTTCAGCATCATTACTCCAGTCTTCAGTGTCACATGATCCTTCAGAAATCATTCTAATATGCTGATTTGCTGCTCAAGAAACATTTCTTATTTTTTCTTTTAAAAAACATTAAGCACATCTTAATTATTCAAGCTTTTGGCCACCAGTGAATATACTGTACAGTGGTCCCAAAAATATACTGGACACTTCAGTCACCCTTAAGAATATCTGAATTCCATTGCATTAGATAATATCAAGTTGCAAATAATGCTGCTTTCTTCAGACCTAACTTTTCTGAACCACTTTTTCTAATTATTTTAACAAATTTGACAGCAAGAAAGTATCCTAAGACTTTTTGTCTTCATTTTTAAACATTATCTGTATTGCTTCATATTTTGCAACCTAACAAACCTAATTTTGTGAAATATTTTCTTTGAAAAGTGTTCTTGTGCTATGTCTTGGCAATAAATGCTATGTGTTTTGCTGTTTTATTACATAATGCAAAATGTTGTGTGTTGTAATTGTGGCTGATGTGTCTACATACTTTGGGACCACTCTATAAATAAATATCAGTCTTGGTGCAGTTATTTGTTTTTATCGAGTAAAAGTGTACAATATTATACATTACTGTTGCGTTGTTTGTCTGTTTATATTTCAAAAAGTAGTGAATTATTTATTGGACACCAGGCTATTAGTCTGAATATTTTCTTTCCCATACAAAAGTCAGGCTTCTTTATTAGCTGATTGGGTGAGATCTCAAATGGACATGAATTGGCAACAAATGGCTATTAATGTTAAAGGGGTCATATGATGCTATTTTAAATATCATTAATTTGTCGGAATTTACCTTTTTTTTTTTTAGAAATAGCCTTTGCACAGCCAGCCTTGTAGGCTACTCTCCTAGGTTCACAAAACTGTCATCCTTAAAATGCGTTGCACAAATTCAAACATCTGGGTTGTGCTGTTCTGTTGTAAATAAATCTTAACCAATGATTCCTCATTGCATCTACTTCCAGAAGGCCAAATCAAGTGCTTTTGCTTTCGCACAGAAACACACAGCGTCTCCCTGACATGGCTGCATCAACACTACTGCTGTTCCTGAAACCAAGCCTTCTTTCTTTGCATGAACATTTGGGCGGCATTATGCAAATATTTCCACATCGTGACGTAGAGATGTGGGGGTGTGTTTGAATGAGACGTTTTAGCCCGGTCTGGATCAGCCTTTTCTTTTAGATAGAATACATCCTTTTATGGGAGACTTTGAGCTTTGTAACTCTGCAGATCTTATACATGCACAAATAGCTACATAACACACTAAAGAAAAGGAAAAATAGAAATCGCATCATATGACCCCTTTAATGATTTTAGTAAGTAACAGTGTTTAATATGGAAAGCATTAGGGATGCACCGAATGTTCGGTAACCGAAATTATTCTGCCGAAAATAACAAATAAAGCTCTTTCGTTGTTTGGCCGAATAAGCAAAAAGACCGAATAAACTGTACCGAAAAATGACGTGACGCGATCAAATAGCAACCAGTGTGGAAGCATTTAAAACTGTCAGAGAAAGACGCAAAAATCATTACAATCACACAGTGAGAGACCGTCTTCGATGAGAAGAGGAAGGGGTGATTGTTGCTGGTTACTGTATGTTGATTGAAATCGCGAAATGGCCTTAAACAATTAGTAAATAAACTGCGGAACGTCGTGTTTTCTAATACACGCACAAATTGCACGTATTCTGACAGCGCTGCACGAGCTCGCGGCGGATCTGCTTGTTAACCATTGTTCAAAGTCCAAAGTGCGAGGATAATCTACGCTAAAACGGTGTTAATCGTCAGTTGCTCAGTCACATTTTTATGATTTTTTACAAAGCACGTGAGAATGCGATACGTGCGACTCATGTATAAATCTGCTGTCAACAAAAAGAAGCGCTGAGGTCCTC
>NW_015558595.1:846392-846783 GCF_001515605.1 Sinocyclocheilus anshuiensis | reverse complement strand
GTCTCTTCTCAGCAAGGCTGCTTTTATTTGTATAGTAAAAAATACATGCCTGATTCAAGAAGGGGGTCTGATGGTCAAAAAAAAATTATTTTACTAACTTATTAATTTTAAAGGGGTCATATGATGCGATTTCAATTTTTCCCAGCCGTTCCTCACGCTAGCCCCCCGCCTCTGCTCACTCTAACCCTCCGGCCGTTCCTCACGCTAGCCCCCGGCCTCTGTTCTGCACTGCTCTGTTCTGCACTGTTCTGACTCAAAGACTGTAAGTACGTTTTTTATTTTTAAAAAGTTTGTATATTTTATATTTTTAAAGCGAGTTTTTTGAGCAGTGTAGAGTAGCACTTGTTGTTTGTCATTTCTCCGATCACAAATGCAGACATGGTTTTATGTT
>NW_015558595.1:842117-846114 GCF_001515605.1 Sinocyclocheilus anshuiensis | reverse complement strand
TAACCGTAAGCCGCATAAACACATTTAATTACACCAAATACACAAAATAATGTTCTTTTTAGCAGCATCACATGAGCCCTTTAAGTTAAATTATGCTTTGTTGGTATAATGTCTGCTAGAATGTTAAAAAATGTTCAGTGTTAAATATTTTTAAATTGTTGTTTTGTAATTGATTTTTTCTTTGAAAAGCAAGACAAAACAGTAAAAAGCACATTTTGGGTATTTCATTTGTGCAATGGTGAAAAAAATTGGCAAAATACATGGGGGAAAAAATCTCGAAAAACCGTGTTCTGTATTCGGCTTTCGGCCCAGTGTTTCATTTTGTTTTGTTTCGGCTTTGGCCAAGAATTTTCAATAGAATTTTAACTGAGATTTGTTATAGCACTTGCATATCTTTGCTCTCTTGTTGATTTTGATTGCTTCCATTGTTCTCATTTGCAAGTCGCTTTAGATAAAAGCATCTGCTAAATGACTAAATGTAATGTAAATGTAAATGATATATAGCCATGAATATATATTAATTATCTGCCTTTGAAAACAATTTTACCAGCATAGTGGACCCAGCTAGATCAGAAAATACTATAGCATTCTCATTACTGTCCAATCATAGCATAATAGGGATTTGTCATTTACTAGATGGTGCTCGTTTAAATTTTTTAAGATCTCGTGAATATTTATGCTGCATAAAAATCACTTGTTTTTTCGCACTTATGCAAATCATAGTAGCAATTATGAAGTTCTATTTTTTTTTTTACTAGACAAATAAATACACAGGCATTATTTCCTTTGAAATTGGCTTTATTTTGCTCTGGCTCGATCAGCTATTATTATGCTATGCATCTTTAAAATGACCCTTAATGAATATATAACCCACTTTTTTCTATTATTATTATTTTTTTATTTTTTTTTTTTACTTAAAAGACACAAGTACAAAAGATGTTTGCAAATATTCAATGGAAGAAAGGGCAATTTAGCTCGACCCAAAGGAGCCATGCAGTGCGTGACTTTCACACAAAAGCACAGGCTCTCAGTCCAGGAGTGTCTCGCGCATCGGCACCATAACCTGCGGCTCTCAGCGTGGGTTTAAATGCGTGCCAGAGGGCACGACTCCACTCAATAGAATTTTCCAGCTCAGAGATTCAGCAGCGACATCAGGATCTGCTCTCTCGCCAAGATCATAAGACCGATGTTACACCTGCAGAAGGTCGCTGCATTAGATATGCACACCTGGATTCCTGAATACATCCGTGGATTTGTAAACACAAACACTGTTGCAAACGGATGTCTTTATTGCAAATGCAGAAGTTGTAGAAGTTTATCCTGTCTTGATAACCATCAGTGCCTCTTTTTCATGTTGACACAAACCTTTTTTCCTTGCAGGAACTGCATTTGTGACATTTTTATGTCATTAACTATCAAATTAAGGCTCCTTTCTACTGCATGAAAGAGCTGTGACTCTATGGAAATTAAATAATTTTGCATACCTGAATGGTCGCTGGTGGGTGTGTCGGACGCATAGAGTCTATGACTATTGAGGAAAAATCCTGCATGCAGCTCGCAGGAAAGCCAAAATGTAATGAATTGGCAGTATTTGAGTGAAGTGACCCTTGTCAGGCATGTAAAAGCAGAGAAACGGGCACTGATTGTGCCTCTGAACACGACAGGCGTGAGATGTGGGAGGAGGGAAGGTGTGTCGTGTGTGAACGACCTCCGACTTATTGTAATGCAGATCACGCTCATGTAACCTTGACTCCAGGTAATTGAATAGTTTCTGCATTG
Organism: Sinocyclocheilus anshuiensis; assembly: GCF_001515605.1. Lineage (NCBI taxonomy): Eukaryota > Metazoa > Chordata > Actinopteri > Cypriniformes > Cyprinidae > Sinocyclocheilus > Sinocyclocheilus anshuiensis. The sequence goes on along the minus strand of NW_015558595.1, from coordinate 844,335 downwards.
TTTGACCCTGGAGTGGAACAGTGAAAGGAACTCAGCTTTAATACTGTTACTTGCTCATAAACACTGACTCAGTTATGGATGGGATTATATGGGGAGAGCAATCATTCAACATATATCAGTACATCTTGGTGAATTGCCAATTTATAAAACCATATAAATTTGACTAAACATTGGCCATGAAGCATTTTACTTAGTAGCTGCATCAGACATTTTGGTCTGTTTTGGTTCTTTTGCTTCCAAATGCAGGAAATACTGTTATAAAGTGTTTTACTTTATTAAAATAATCTCAATATTAATGTTTTTTTTTCTGGTTTATTAAAATGTGTAATTAATGTGCAGCAAAATAAGAATGAAATAGAATGGGATCGGGACTATGTGTGGGGTTTAGGAAAAATCTTGAATTGGAGGTCCCCAGTGTAATATAAATAATAATATAATAAATTTCTTGCAGTACAGTATATACATTTTTAATACTTTGCTGTATATACTATGCCATAATCTATTTGTCATATCCAGTGTCTGTTTTTTTTATTTTTTTAAATTAAAGGTCAATATTTGCATCCATACATGTTTTGGGGGCATTATTATTATTATTATTATTAAAAAAACTTACAAAACCATTTTTTTATGGAATAAAAAGCACTCCATGTCAAAACCCTCTAATCTAGTTAGTTAATGAATAAATTAAAGTTAAATTCTCTGAATAATTTTTGATAATGGCCTACATTAGAAATTTAAGAAATATATTTCATTATGAGGCCTTTTTAAATTATTATTTTTAATGATAACATTAGTCATTTTAACATTTTGAATTTAATGTAAATGCAAAGACAGTCTGAAAATAAATCAACTTTCCAGCTTAGCTTGTGCTTGTCAAGCTACCAAATCAATCGAATCGCTCACTATTCATAGCATTAGCATTTCAAACATGCCTCAATGATGAAAAGATGTTTTGACTGTCCTTTGCTCCCTTGTGAGCATCTCTACGGTATTACAGGGGTAGTTTACTGTAAGCTTGAGCAGATGAAAGGATTTATGTGATGTGGTCACCCGCTACGTTGTAATCCATTTCTTGTTTGAGGAATGTGGGCAGTTTGATGACAGGAACGGTGAATCCTCACCTTTACACCTGCTGTGCTTCTTCCAATCACTGCTTGTCAGTGCTTCTTGTTTCCTTACTACAAGAATGAGTTCAGTAAATATTTAATGCACACCTGCATTCTTGCTTTTCACATGTCTTTGTTAGTCTTTATGGACACATGAAGCTGCTCTGAAGTTTACAGACTTTCTAAGAGCTGTTATTTTTCTTTCGGCAGGCTGAGAAACTTGTTTGTTGCTGGAGAACGCTGTGATATAGAGACCCTCCAGTGGGCCAAGAGGAGTTTTGGAGTTCCAGTGATGGATCACTGGTGGCAAACTGGTGAGTCACTGCCTTAGAGTTACGCTCTGGTTCATTCCTATTGCCTGCTTCTTAATACTTGTCTTTTAAGGCATTGTTCACACTGATTTCAGATCTGTTTTTCAGATTCAGTCTTTAGGGCTAATTATTCACTGTCATTTGATTTATATGTCTATATCGGTTGCCATAGTGATGATTTACACATCAGCACAACACCAAGAAATGCTTTTTCTGTAACAGCTGTTAGCTGTCATTGTGAGAAGAGAGGACTCTACATGTCAAGTCCATTTGAATTGGTTTTCAAATCACATATGGTAGGATGCACCGAAATGAAAATTCTTGGCCGAAGCCGAAACCGAACAAAATTAAACACTGGGCCGAATACCGAACACGGTTTTTCGAGTTTTTTCCCGCATGTATTTTGCCAAATTTTTTTTTCACCATTGCATAAATTAAAAAGCCAAAATGTGCTTTTTACTGTTTTGTCTTGCTTTTCAAAGAAAAAAAATCAATTAGAGCTGTTGTAATTATTATTATCATTATTATTGTCTTACTTTTTATTTTATTTTACAGAACAGCAGTAAAATTACAATACTAACGTTTATGAATGTTGATGGAGTTCTTGCGTTTTCTCAACTTTTATTTTGGTGGAAACGCGCAGGAAGACCTCAATGCTTCTTTTTGTTGACAACAGATTTATAAATGAGTCTCATTACGAATACGTTGAACATATCGCATTGTCACATGCCTTGTAAAAATTCATAAAAATGTAACTGAACAACGGACGACTGTATCGGCGCAGATTTTCAGTTACATTTT
>NW_015558595.1:828690-841982 GCF_001515605.1 Sinocyclocheilus anshuiensis | reverse complement strand
AAAATCAATTACAAAACAACAATTTAAAAATATTTAACACTGAACATTTTTAACATTCTAGCAGACACTATACCAACAAAGCACAATGTTGAATGTTGATAAGAGTTCTTGCTTTTTCTCAACTTTTATTTTGGCGGAAACGCGCAGGAAGACCTCAATGCTTCTTTTTGTTGACAACAGATTTATAAATGAGTCTCATTACGAATACGTTGAACATATCGCATTGTCACATGCCTTGTAAAAATTCATAAAAATGTAACTGAACAACGGACGACTGTATCGGCGCAGATTTTCCTCGCGCTTTGGACTTTGAACCCTGGCTAACGAGCAGATAGCACCACGAGCTATCTAGAAATGTATTAGAAAACATAACGTTCTGCAGTTTATTTACTAATTGTTTAAGGCCATTTCGCGATTTCAATCATCATACAGTAACCAGCAACAATCACCCCTTCCTCTTCTCATTGAAGACATGTGATGCAGCACTAAACAGTCTCTCACTGTTGGTGCTTGTAATGATTTTTGCATCTCTCTCCGACAGTTTAAATGCTTCCACACTGCTGACGTGTGTGCTGCATAATAAAGAATGCGTGCCTCTCACTCTGCGCTGGTTGCTATTTGATCGCGTCATATCATTGTTCGGTACAATTTATTCTGTCTTTTCGCTTATTTCGGTTGCCGAACATTCGGTGCATCCCTAACATATGGATGTGGTTTGGATCAGGTTTGTAAAAATGGCATAGAAGGTTTTTTTGCTGTTTAGAGTACAAACATGGATTTCGTTCCATTATGCCAAAAAAAAAAAATGTCTGAACAAAGCCTAAGATGAAGGGTGATCCTGTGTATCGGCTGTTTTGTAATATCTGTTGAAATCAGCTGATATTGATACCATTACGATATGATACGATACGATATAATATGATTCCTCTCAGCTGACTTCTTATGCTTCTTAACATAAGAGACTTCTTATCAAAAACCAAAAAAATCCTACTTATCCCAGACTTGGCTGTGTTAGAGTGCTTTTTTAAAAGGATTTACATTACAATATAGTTCTTTGCTGAAGATTCAAGGAAAACATGGAGTTGAATGGGAAGCAAATTTCATCTAGTACAAACATTTGGAACAGCGCCCAAGCAAAATCTAACTGAAATCTTATTCATTTTTTGAAAAATCATCCTCAAATTTGAAACACAACTTGATTTTCTTGCAGTTTTACAGTAAATTATTTTTTGGAAAAAATATATTCATATATATAAAAAAAAATAAGTCATTTTTGACCACCATGCGAAAAACACCAGAGGGTTAAAATAACCATTTTGTAATGTGAAAAATCAGCATGTTTTACAAGTTTGTGAAAATGACTACTTAACAAATAAAAAGTGCTTACTCATTTCTCATCTCATTTGATTTTCTTCTTTTTCTTTTTTTTTAATAATAAATTCTGGCAGGAGTTAAAATTAATCATAATGTAATACACTGAAAGTAAATAACTCAAAACAGTAAACCAATTATTAGAAAAACTTATATTATAAAACTGATTGAGACAACTCTTTAGTTTATTTTTGCTCCACTAAAATAGTTGGCAAATGGCAAAAGGTGCAACTTTCTGTTGGTTATTTTTGTTTATGCATGTCTCAATGCTCAGTTCCTGACCTTAAAGTTGCCCTTATTTCTCTGGCAAGCCTGAAATGGGTTGTCTGAGGTACCAGACACTTCTTTTGATATTCATAAACCCTATTGCCAGCATGATGCATAAACCCATCACATGTATAATGAATTGGGTTAGACCTTCGTTCTATACTGGCTGCAAAACATATTCAGCTCATAAATATCTCTGAGAAATAAACAGGTGCCAAGCTTGACCAGAGAATGTTTGTACAAAATGAAGTGAATCGCCTCTCCTCTCACTCTCATATCCATCTTTTTTTAGTCAGTACTGGTAAACTCTGTCATTCGACGGCACAGATTTAAAACCAGTGTCGGATCCGTATTGATGCGTGAATGGAAAAAAATTATGGATCCGTATGTGTGTGAGCACAGGGTCAGAGAGGCTATGATTCTGTCCTCAGAGTATGTGTGTTTCCTGTTCTCCATTTATAATTTCACCCTGTCTCCATCCAATTTGTGATTAAAAGCATGTTTATGCATTACCATCTAGACGAGTCATATTATTAGACGACTTGTAACAACAGCCACATCTCCACCTCAGCGTGCAAACACACAAATGCCACAGCGTGTTTGAATTGTTCAGTGGCACAGAGTGAGATTTGATTAGAAGAGCTGATGAGGTGTCGTGTAACAGCAGTTTGGTTGTGCTGATGTGATAGCTTTTCTGAAATAAAATGGAAGTGATTTGAACCTTCATTATCTATGTCATTACCCGCTCAAACCTCCCCAGGCTCATGCGTGCATTGCAATATCAGAAGTCAAGCTGCTGTGACAAAATCTCTCTCTCTCTCTCTCTCTCTCTCTCTCTCTCTCTCTCTCTCTCTCTCTCTCTCTCTCTCTCTCTCTCTCTCTCTCTCTCTCTCTCTCTCTCTCTCTCTCTCTCTCTCTCTCTCTCTCTCTCTCTCTCTCACTCACACACACACGTTTGCATGCTTCAACTTGGGGATGAACTTAATGGTTATTATAAAATGTATTCTGAATGCTGATGGGTCAGTATTTAAATTGTGCACCCATAAAGCAACCATTGTAAACACCCATAAAGGCCAATTGTAATTCTGGCCAATAAGATTTTCATATATACATTTTTAAAATGGTTTTCTGATTTGTCTAAATAAATGAAAAATGAAACGCTAAAAACTAAATTCAATCATTTTTAAATGATTGAATTTGGGCATGACTACACGATAATGTACAGTATGAACAGTGAATATTCGTTTTGAGATTTGGTTAAGATTACATTTAACACTGTTATTAAAATAATAGCGTTTTTAAAAATCCACTTTAAGTGTCTGTTAAAGTAATTGAAATAAAAAAATAAGAGAAAGTAGCAAAATCACCATGAACTATTAAATATCCAATGACGACTGATACTGATAATTAAACAAACAAACAAAATAATAATACTGAAATATTGTTCAGTCAAAATATCATTGATTTAATTTGCTTGGTAAAATAATGTTGAAATTCAATTTTATATCCTTAATTTTATTATATAACTTAGTAATCACAGTTGTTATTGTTAACTAAAAGTTAAGCTAATTAAAATCATTTTTGGTAATTGAAATAAAGTAAAAATATTAGATGAAAAACTTAAACTTGAAAAAGCTAAACCTAAAAAAAAAGATACATGTTGCCTTTAGAACAAACTGAAGTAAGTTTAAGTTGAGATACTAAAATAACTAAACTGAACCTGAAATAAAAATAAAAGCTAAATAGGAAAAAAAAAAAAAACTAAATGATGAAATCACAACAAAATGATTAACACTTAAAATGGATGAAAATACAAAAATAACAACTAATAACTAATAAATACTACTAGTACATGAATAATACCTTTAGTGAAATCTCTCTCTCTCTCTCTCTCTCTCTCTCTCTCTCTCTCTCTCTCTCTCTCTCTCTCACTCACACACACACGTTTGCATGCTTCAACTTGGGGATGAACTTAATGGTTATTATAAAATGTATTCTGAATGCTGATGGGTCAGTATTTAAATTGTGCACCCATAAAGCAACCATTGTAAACACCCATAAAGGCCAATTGTAATTCTGGCCAATAAGATTTTCATATATACATTTTTAAAATGGTTTTCTGATTTGTCTAAATAAATGAAAAATGAAACGCTAAAAACTAAATTCAATCATTTTTAAATGATTGAATTTGGGCATGACTACACGATAATGTACAGTATGAACAGTGAATATTCGTTTTGAGATTTGGTTAAGATTACATTTAACACTGTTATTAAAATAATAGCGTTTTTAAAAATCCACTTTAAGTGTCTGTTAAAGTAATTGAAATAAAAAAATAAGAGAAAGTAGCAAAATCACCATGAACTATTAAATATCCAATGACGACTGATACTGATAATTAAACAAACAAACAAAATAATAATACTGAAATATTGTTCAGTCAAAATATCATTGATTTAATTTGCTTGGTAAAATAATGTTGAAATTCAATTTTATATCCTTAATTTTATTATATAACTTAGTAATCACAGTTGTTATTGTTAACTAAAAGTTAAGCTAATTAAAATCATTTTTGGTAATTGAAATAAAGTAAAAATATTAGATGAAAAACTTAAACTTGAAAAAGCTAAACCTAAAAAAAAAGATACATGTTGCCTTTAGAACAAACTGAAGTAAGTTTAAGTTGAGATACTAAAATAACTAAACTGAACCTGAAATAAAAATAAAAGCTAAATAGGAAAAAAAAAAAAAACTAAATGATGAAATCACAACAAAATGATTAACACTTAAAATGGATGAAAATACAAAAATAACAACTAATAACTAATAAATACTACTAGTACATGAATAATACCTTTAGTGGCTATATTAACAACATAGCACAGCCTTTTGTAGCATGTTGCTTAAATCAGAATGTTTGCAATCTCTAACACACCTGTATTTAAATGTGTCATTTAATTATTATTCTCTGTGGCAACAATCATCCAGTACATACAGAAAATGAAAGAAAGACTTTTGAGACCTGATAATAATCTGTGTGCTATTTGAAGAAGCAACTCCTACCGTGAAGAGGTGGAGGGGCTTGGTGATGTGGGCTGCTGATGTCACTGCTGTTGCTGGGCAACTGGTGTGCTTCCAGTTGGGAGTAAGTGGCAATGACTGCTGGCTGTACTAATGATCTTAACGTGGCCCTGAGTGTCGGCACCCGTCTTTGAGCTGGCCGTCGTGTGCGCGTGAACCCTGACACAGTCTGTCAGTTTTTGACTCTGGTAAACTTTATCAGTCTGCTAAATCAACGTCAGTGACATCAAGTGGCTGGCAATAACTTTGAAAAACAGGTGAGGGTAGGACATGAACTTCAGAAGGAATAAATTAGCAGTTTCCACCAAAATTGAACTAACTGGGTTAAGCACACCTGCTCGTTCCTCTTCATTGATTTAGTGTTAAAGTTTTTTTGCACCCAAAACTCGTAGTTGTAGTTTTCCATCTTTTCTCTGACCCTTACAATTAAACATGTTGTATTTTACCAGTACCGCAAAAAAAATAAATAAATAGTGACTTAGAATGGTGGTGTGTTTGTAACAGAAAGCTATTGAATGGCTTCAGAAGATGTGAAGTATAGTGTGCAAGTCTTATCAACCACTTGTGATGGGCTGTGCCTGCAGTCGCCCCCTAAAACTTATTAGTGTACTAATAGAATCCACATGAAAACAAGTAAATTAATTTGAATGCGGCCATGAAAATTTAGAATTTATCAATGTAATATCAGCCAATTTATTGGCTAATATTATGCTGTATGTCTTTCAAATTTTTTTTTAGACTTCAAAATTAATTACAACACATGCAAGTGCAGAAAACAATCCTTTAACAACTGGACCACTATTAATATGTGACAAAGTAAACATGCTAGATGTCCAGACAGATGTTTTTTACCGTTGCGCCTCATGTCTTTTGTCACGGCAATCTAAAAATGCGGCACTGAAGTTAAAATAAGTACAGCTTTTAAATTATGTGTCTCTGGGCTTTGTGTAATTTATCAATGCACTGCCCTATATCTTGCATTTTTAAACCCAAAAATGCTGTGTGAACAGCCCCTAATGGCATACTCTCTGAGTAGGCACTTCTTTTGAATAAGTACTTACTATTTTGCGTGACTGAAGAAAGTATGAATGCACTTGATTTACATGTACATAGTATACATACTATGAATGTGTGTAGTATGAATGTTATCCAGACGGCTACATACATAGTCATGTTGTCATTGTCATGTGACCTAACAGCGTCAGTTGCGTCGCTTCACTGCCATTCACAAATCCTCTCCCATGGCCTATCCCATGGGATAGTAAAGTGTCCATCTGATGCGCACTTTTTCACCTACTGTTTTAAGAATACTTTGAATTTGGACATAAATACAGTTTTTCACCTACTTTTTGCCTAAATAGCAGAGTAGTAGGCATATTGAGATGCAGCCTAGCTTTTAAAGTGATTTTGCATGTTTAGACACTTAAAAGGTCCAGTCCCCGTGCATTATAATTGCATGGAAATGAATGACCTGCACATTCTTTAGAATTTCAAGAAAGTCATACGAGTTTGGAACAACATGGTGTAAATAAATGACCTAAATGCTAATCCGTGAATATTCAGACACACTTTCCCGCTCTCTGTGTGTGCGTCTACACGCTGTGTGTCACCTGTGAAAATATCGTTTGAGTTTTCTGCATTACTCGCATATGGCAGCAGCAGCAGCAGACAGACTCGTGGTGCCACACGCTGCGATGCCAACAGTTTTCTGTCTCACTCTCCATCTCTCTCTCTTTTTACCAGTTACTCTCGCTCTCTCTCTCTCTTCTTGCTGTTCACAGCTCTCCTGTAGCATCTGGCTCAGAGACGGATGACGAACAAGTATGTGTTCTATTTGTGAACGCTTTGCTCTGTGTCATGCTGTCGTCTACCGATTGTGAAGTATTTTTAACTTTTGATGATGATGTTTATTTATAAGCCAGTCATGTAATTTATGCAAGCACACAGGTGTGAATGCTGGGTCAGTGCAGTGTTGTACAGTACATACTTAATATGCGCTGTTGCATTGTTGTAATGTAAAAAACCTTAGTACTAAATGGGGGTGGTTGAGTTTTCTTGAAACGTCTGTCATTAAACTGGATGTTATATGAGATGACTAGCTATACATATGTTAAACTAACCATCAGGTTGCGATGTAACAGATTCTGTCTTGGGACCTACATCCGAGGAAACAAATGTAAAAAAAAAAAAAAGAGAGAGAGAGAAATAAACAGGGATGTGGCTCAATCCACAAGTTGCTGATTGGATAAATTAGGCAAATCTGAATGCAGTCTCGCAGTGGATTGTGAGAAAGGGGTGGGGTTTAAGAAAACTAAATGATTGGATAAGTCCTGCATACATCACCAGAGAGAAGTTAGCTGTTTCACCGGAAGATCAAGTTATGACAGTTTGATCATTAATTTAACATTATGATGTAAAAAGAACTGAACATTCAAATAGATGAATAATTTTTTAAATAATTTTTTTACAAAAATATTTAATTTCTAATTCATGTTCTATTCAATTTCCATTTTTCATTTAATATTTTCTATTTTACTGATTTAATATTTCTATTTACTTTATTTAAGTTTTAGTCATTTTAGTATTTAACTTATTACTCATTTCGGTTAGTTGCCAAGGAAACATTTCCATTTTTCAATTAGATACTTAGTTGCATATTCTGTGTTGTTAGTTTTTCATGTAATGTTTAGATTTTAGCTCATCATTTTCTATCCTCTCTATGACCCTTTGAATTAACCAGGTTACTGCACCTTTAAGATTTCTATAGGTTAAAGGGTTAGTTCACCCAAAAATGAAAAATTAGCCCACAAATTACTCACCCTCAAGTCATCCTAGGTGTATATGACTTTCTTCTTTCAGACGAATCCAGTCGGAGTTATATTAAAAATTGTCTTTGATCTTTCAAGCTGTTTAATGCCACTTAAACATGGGTGTTGCATGCATCAGTCCAAAAGAAGTTAAATAAAATCACCCATCCATTAAAAAAAAAGTGTCTCACACGGCTCTCACACTCATACTTCATCCGCCCGGAACTGCTTCCGTGTAGGACTGTTGGCACAAGCTACATTAAAGTGATTATTACGTTTTGAATATGGATATTTTTCTTACAAAAACGCATCGATTCGCTACAGAAGGCCTTTGTTCACCCCCCGGAGCCGTGTGAGACACTTTTTTTTAATGGATGGGTGCTTTTTATTTAACTTCTTTTGGACTGATGCATGCAACACCCATGTTTAAGTGGCATTAAACAGCTTGAAAGATCAAAGACAATTTTTAATATAACTCCAACTGGAAAAGTCTGAAAGAAGAAAGTCATATACACCTAGGATGACTTGAGGGTGAGTAATTTGTGGGCTACTTTTCATTTTTGGGTGAACTAACCCTTTAATGGCCTCTTTTCTGATTGGTAAACCTCTTTGCATGTGAAATGAGTAGCTAGACCCCATCAAAGTTGCTGAATAATAAATACTAATTGATATGCAAATATAGGCGGTCATATGTTAATTAGCTTATGTTTGTGACTGAATGACCTGCTTATGCAGCTCTCATCACTATGGTTTCTCTGTGTTCTAGAAAGTGGCTCTTCCATCACTGCATCTTGTGTTGGTCTGGGCTGCTCACTCACTCCCCCTGCTGGTACAGCTGGCAAAGCCGTGCCCGGATACAACGGTGAGATTCCTCTACATTGGCATGCTTCGCGTGGCACATGTGCGCGACTCATCATTTGTTTATTACAAACTCTTTCTTATTATGTATTAGAGTTCCTTTTGATTGACAATTTTTAGCTGGATAGTTCAATAAATGACTGAAGTAATTAAACGCTCTTCATCTTTGTCTCATAGTGACAGTGATTGATGATGAAATGCAACAGGTGAAACCAAGGACTCTGGGAAATATTGTGGTAAAGTGAGTTATTTTAATCCTTTCCTCTTTTTTTTTATTGATAGAGACCGTAGGAAGGGGGCAGAAAGTTATGAGGAATGGAGAACGTTAATAGGATCAGGCTAGATATGAACCCACATGCCCTGCATAAATAGTTCAGTGTATTTGCCCACTGCTCTGACATACTGTCTTTTAGGGCTGAGCGATAAATAAGTCATGATGCATCAAGATATCCTAACTGGAACATGATTGTTACTGCTTAAAACAATTTGTGAAAAAAAGTGAACATAAAATGAAAATGGACCCCATTTACTTTCCTAATGCACAATTCATGATCGCATCGAAATGTAACAAGTTACACCCCTTGACAATACCAAGCTCTTGCTTTCAACCACCTGCCATATAGAGAGCACATTTCACAGTCCAGTCAGTTTCAGATGGATACATTCAGTCCCATCTCACATTTTTTTAAAGATCCCCTTTTCCTCAGAAATGCATTGCACAAGCACAGTAAAATGGGTTTAGATGAATGCTGTTTGATGTTGACTTTAATAAAATGACAAATATAATGAAATGTCACCTCTTAAAATGTCAGAGAGCGAATGTGCCGAACCGATTTCAAAATTTATTTTTATAAAAGTCCACATGACGCTTTATACTTTACCAGTCAAAAGTTTAGACACCTTTTCACAAAGAAGAGCTGCTTTGGATTGCACTTACGCATTGACTGCACCAACCTGAAATATATGTTCTATTATTGCTTTATGATCATGAAAAAAAATATGAGGCGATATCTTAGTGCTGATTTAAATGTGTAAATATTTGCATTATTTTACACATTTGAAAGTAATTGTAAAGTCACATAAACTATGAAACAATAGAAATGTAGATGCAGAAGTCAATGTAATGTGAACAGAAGATTTGGTAGCACTTTATTTTAAGAACCAGTTCTCACTATTAACTAGTTGCTTATTAGCATGCATATTCTCTGAGCATATTGGCTGTTTATTAGTACTTATAATAATGCCTTATTCTGCATGACCATATTTTAGATCCCTTAATCCACCCCATACCTAAATTTAACTACTACCTTACTAACTATTAATAAGCAGCTAATTAGGACTTTATTGACGCAAAAGTCATAGTTAATAGCGAATATGTGTTCCCTAATGTAAAGTGTTACTGAAGATTGTAGCTCTGCACACTCATGCCAACTTCATGGAATGATTTTCCTTCATTTACTTATTCTAAATTAATCCATAAAAGGTACAGTACAAATATATTTTTCTATTTAACTAATTTCAAATGTTTAAGTATAAAACTTTAGATCATGAGAAACATTTGTCAGAATTCTCACCGAAATCGATGAAATTCATAATAATAATAAAATAATCATCATCTGTACAATTATATGATTTATGGACACAACCCTGTTCTCTTCCTTTTTTAACCATGTCATGTAGAAGCCCATATTTTTTCAGGTGCATCTGCTCCGATTCTGCACCGTGTCCAGTTTGATCTTCACAAATAACTCAGCTTTTCTCTGCTTTCCACTTCAATCTGCTCACCATCTTCTCTACACAATGAAAGAGTTACTGACACAAAGCACACATCTGATTTAAAAATCTCAGTCTTTGTACGTGGACATTAAGCCCGAGCCTGAGTGGAATGACTAATGAGGTCTCGTCTCACACCGTCTGCTTAGAACCTGCTGCTTTCAGCCTTTCTTCAGGTACAAAACCCGTCTTAAGCCGTTGACGCGGCTGTCCTCGCCTGCCGCAGAGGGAGCTAATCTCGTTGTTTTCTTGTCATTTCTGTTCTCCGATAGATTTGATTTTAATCAAGAGCGCGTGTTCAAAGCCTGCCGGATACATGCTCGGATTAAAAGGAAATTGTGGCTTCTAAAACGAGACGCTGTTTTATACATAAACACTTTCAGGAGGTCCAGGCAGGATATCGAATAGCTGTTTATCTTGCACGTACTGCTTATTTTTCATGTATTTTGATTGGTGTGTCCATCGGGTTATATAAAAAAATTCAAGTCGGGTTGTCAACAGAGTAAAAATTAATTTTAATATATAATTGATTATACTAATGTAACAAGAAATGACTGACTGACTTCTGCAGAACACACAAAAAAGTATTTTGAAGTACATTGGTGAACAAACAGTTTGGTTACCTGTTGACTTCTGTTGTATGGAGAGAAAAAAAAAACAGACATTTCTCAAAATGTTGTGCAGATGAAAGTAAGACAAACAAGTTTGGAACAACTTGAGGGTCAGTAAATAATGACAGAATTGTCATTTTTGAGTGAAATACTCGTTTAATATTCTGTTCAACAATCCTAAAAAATTCCTAAAAATTTTTCAGTCCAAGAAAGGTTTTTTTCCCCCTTTTTTTTGTTTTTTGTTCCTCTGAATATTGTCATTTACATTCATACTTAAAAGTAGGGATGCACCGATACCACTTTTTCCAGTACTCGCCCGATACCAATACTTTTATTTTTGGTACTTGCCGATACCGAGTACCGATACAAATATTTTCATTGCGTTTGTAAATTTTTAAAATATTGGGTACAGAAACCAAAAGAGTATGTATAATGTTAGTTGGTTAACTTCATTTATCAAATAGATAGTCAAACCAAAATATATTCAGACACCTTCAACATTTCTCACATTATCACAGTTTAAACTACAAACTTTCCAGTGATGTCTGTGAGAAAGATATATTCACTCGACAAGCTCGCGCATCTGCGCCGCCGCACGCTCAATCCACTCAGCGTGCTTTGTTTATCAGCTCGCGCACATCAGCTATACAGACGTTAATACTGAAAGTTTAACATTATATGCATTGCATACATATACTTCGTAGACATCCTTAATCTCTTATAACTCCATTCTGCTGTCTGTTGTTCTGTTGTCAGCGTTTCTTTGTTTGAATATGGCACTTATCACATGCTGTGAGGTATCGGCGTTTGGTATCGGGGCATTTTAACGATAACGAGTACTGAAGCTCAGTATCGGGCCCAATACCAGTATCGGTATCGGTGCATCCCTAATACATATATTTCGTAGACATCTTTAATCTCTTATAACCCCATTTTGCTGTCTGTTGTCGGCATTTCTTTGTCTGAATATGGCACTTATCACATGCTGTGTGGTATCGGCGTTTGGTATCGGGGCATTTTAACGAGTACGAGTACGAGTACTGAAGCTCAGTATCGGGCCCAATACCAGTATCGGTATCGGTGCATCCCTACTTAAAAGCATTCTCTGACCCTGAAAGGTTGAAAACATCCTGTTCTTTGATGGTTCAAAGAAGAGCAAGGTCACATCTTAAATGTTTTTTTTCTCTAAAAGCGTCTCTTTTTCTTCTCTCATCAGGCTTCCTTTGCCTCCGGGGGCAGCTCTCAGTCTCTGGCAGAATCAGATGCTGTTTAAGGAGCTGTACTTCACTAAGTTCCCTGTAAGAGTTCAGCTACATTCACCATCTGCTCTACAATTACATACTGTACACTACCAATCTTACTTATTCCAAACTTTTGCCCAGTAATGTTTTTGAAAAAAGTCTCTTATGCTCACCAAGGCTGCATTTATTTGATGAAATAATACATTAAAATAGTAATATTGTGAAATATTACTACAGGTTAAAAGAAGTCTTTTCTATTTTCATGTATTTTAAAATGTAGTTTATTCCTACAGTGGCAAAGTTGAATTTTCAGTGTTTCATGATCTGTCAGAAATCCTTCTAATATGATGATTTGCTGCTCAGGAAACATTTCTTCTTATCAATGTTGAAAGCAGTTGTGCTTCCTTTTGTGGAAACTAAAGTAAACTCAAGTTTGTAAGAATAATAAAAAAAAAATTTTTTATACTTTTATACAGCAAGGACATTAAATTGATCAAATTGAATTGCATTTCATATAAATGCGGTTTATTATCTGTTAATTGAAGAATCATGAAAAAAAATATGTATCTCAATTTTCCACAAAAAAATATTAAAAAGTAAAACTGTGCAGTTGTGCTGATGAATATGTAGTTCACTTGATACTATGTGCCTCAATCAAAAGCTGAGAGTGTGCTTATAATAATATCAACCCAGACAAATGAAAGTTGAACAGCGGTCTGATTTGGGATTCTGACAGGCGCCTTCCAGTTATGCATCGGACGCTCTGTGGGCGTGCCGAGGCCCAGTCTGTTACATGCAGTTTGATTAGGCTCACTGTATCTGTTCTTTTTGATAATAATCAGGTAGGACAGTCATAATCCCTTCACAGGAAGGTGCTCAGCATGAGCTTTTGATAGTTACATCTCATCTGCTGCTAGCTGCATTCAAACCACATGCTGATTGTAATGACAACAGAAAAGGATCTGTTTATCACTTTATATTTTTAAATGATGTAGTGCTAGTTTCTGTGCTGTTAGTTACAGTGAACAGGAACTGAAGTTTGAGGTTTCAAAAAGGATGCAAAACCACCATAAAAGTGGTCCATATGGCATATGCGCTACTGTATATAGTCAAGTCAAGTCACCTTTATTTATATAGCGCTTTTAACAATACAGATTGTGTCAAAGCAACTGAACAGCATTAATTAGGAAAATAGTGTGTCAATAATGCAAAATGACAATAGTAAACACTAATTTTTCAGTTAAAGACAGTTCATCATTGAATTCAGTGATGTCAACATCCAG
>NW_015558595.1:825297-828656 GCF_001515605.1 Sinocyclocheilus anshuiensis | reverse complement strand
ATATATATATATATATATATATATATATACACACACACACACATAGTGGAGATTAAAATTAGAGAAGAATTTATGTACACTTGATTTTTTCAGAAATAATCTTCATCATTCAAAATTTGAAGGAATTTGAGTTGTGGCTATACCATGCTAGTAGAACAGTGTTTTACAAAATAACCAAGTCACTTCAAACCCTTTATTTTGTGAAAAACAGTGATCACAGTGAGTTTTTTTTAAATATCTAATTTGAGATTTTTATACTGTACTCCAGAATATATTTAACTCATGAAATATGCTTAAAAAAACTGCCCTTCTACTCCTGTTAGAATAACTTTAAATAGGACTAAGCAGTGACCTCGAAATTGTAGGTTGTTCTCTAATTTTGATCTCCACTGTATATATACATATATAACATGTTTATATATCTCCACATATATACAAGAGACTTCATATATACATATATGTGTGTGTGTGTGTGTGTTTGTTTGACTGATGTATTTGAAATGATGTTTTGTAAAATGTATAAATGTTATTTATTCTTGTGATGGCGAAGCTGAATTTTCAGCATCATTACTCCAGTCTTCATGGAAATGAAGTGTCCCCAACTAAGCAAGCCAGAGGCGACAGCGGCAAGGAACCAAAACTCCATCGGTGACAGAATGGAGAAAAAACCACAGTGAACATGTTATCATAGTGAGTATTAGGAAGTCATACAGTCTGCTAGCTTTGGGTGAAGAATTATATATACAACTACAAGTGTCGGTATATAACAAGCTGAATATGTCAGAATGATGATTTCTGAACTTTACTCATAATGTGACTGGAGTAATGGCTGCTGAAAATTCAGCTTTTTTACAAATGTAATGAAATAGAAACAAAATAGAAAACAGTGTATTTATTTAAATTGTAATAATATTTCACAATAAAATATCGCCTTGGTGAGCATAAGAGACTTCAGAAAACAAACTTAATTATTTGACTGATAGTGTACAATAATTTAATGTTTATTTTGCACAAGGTGTGCAAGTGAAATGTTTTGGTAAATGTCTTTGTTTGTGGATGTTTATAGTTTGATCATCATAATTGACATCTTATGAAATGTCTATTGTATGACAAAAATGGACTGAGCTTATGACTGCATGGCAAGTTGTGATTTGTGCATTTACTTGGTCCGTCTAGTGGTTGAAAGAAGCTGCTATCAGCTGCGTTCATCCTGTCACTTAAAATGTGTCTGTAAACTCACAAATATCTATTCTTATTGTATTGAAGTGTTTTTATTGCACTCCCTCCTAGGGTTACTATGACACCATGGATGCAGGTTTTGTGGATGAGGAGGACTTCTTGTACATCATGTCTCGGTCCGATGACGTCATCAACGTGGCGGGTCACAGGCTGTCCACCGGTGCCCTCGAAGAGGTGCTTGGAGAGGGAGTGTCTCACTCATGACACAAATAATAATCATCTCAAGCATCTTTGTTATTGCTGTACCAAAGAAACCATATCTTGTGTGTGTGTTTGTCCTTCAGTCTGTCCTGCTGCACCCTGCTGTGGTGGACTGTGCTGTGGTGGGCCAGGAGGACCCCCTGAAGGGACACGTGCCGCTGGCTTTGTGTGTGCTCAAAAATGGTGAGGAATGCACAAAGAAAAAGGGGAATACAGCATCATTACTCCAGTCTTCAGTGTCACATGATTTTTCAGAAATGATTCTAATAAGCTGATTTGGTTCTAACTTTTATTGTTGCTTAGTTATTAATAACGGCTCTTATTATTACTAATGTTGACAACACTCTAATCAGCAAAAAGCATTTTCAACATTAGTAATAATAAGAACCATAATTAATAACTAAGCAACAATAATAACTTAGAACCAAATCAGCATATTAGAATGTATGAAAAATGTATGTGTTAATGCTTTGTTAATTTGAATGTGTAATAGTTTATGGTTGTTATGTTTTCATTAAGTAACAGTTACCAGGTAACATGGGATCAGATGGCTTGAATGAAGGGATGCCAGTGTCCATATTGTGTATAAAGTGCCTTAAACACACAAATAAGGATGTCTATTTGTTTATGTGCGTGTTTGTTTGCAGACTGTCGGAAGATTGAGGATGTGCTGGTGAACGAGATGGTGAAATTGGTGAGGGACACCATTGGGCCGGTGGCAGCTTTTAAGAAGGTTGTCTTTGTCAAAGCTCTTCCCAAAACCCGCTCGGGAAAAATTCCACGATCGTCTCTCGCAAACCTGGTGAACCACAAACCTTATAAGGTATTTTTTATAGGACTATCAGTCAGATAGTCGACTAACCGTTAGTCGACGAGAAGAGGCTTAGTCAATCAAAATTGTATTAGTAGCTTATTCGCAGGAAAAAAAGTCTGTGATGGGCAGATTATTAACAGCTGGTCTATGTGGTAATTACAGTACATCGGACATCCAAATGTTTGTTTCGTACATCGACCTCAGATGTGGCTTATCATCTGAAACATGTAATTAGCAGCAACATTACATGGCCGCTCGTTTTAACATTAACCTAGAAAAATGTGTGGAAGCTGAATAGTAGCGCACTCACTGCATGACGGTTCACTTGGAGGCGCCGGTGCGGTGTTAAGGCAGTCTTCTTGCTGTTTTTTTTCCCTGACGCATTCATAATCACTTCTGCCCGGTGCACTATGGAAAGTTTTATGCGTGCGCTTGAGCGCAGATAGGCTATAGGCAATAAAGGCTCATTATTATGAATGATATGGTTTATTAATATAAACGTGTGATTAGTCGACTAAAAAAATCTTTAGTCGAGGGCAGCCCTAATTTTTTATAAGGTTTTTTCCTAATTAATTAAGGACAGCTGCAAATCTTCAGCTTCAGTCAAAAAATGATAGTAGAGCTTTCTAATTTGGATGTATCTAATTTTAAATTCACAGATCAGTCCCACCATAGAAGATCCTGAGGTCTTTAAGGACATTGAGAAGGTGCTGAGAGAAACTGTGAAAGGACCTGGTAAATAATATACAACCAGATGTGGATCCGCACACACACACACACACACACACACACACTCACTCACTCTCACTCACTCTCACTAAACACCCTTCCTGCCTAATGTGATGTAATTTATATGCGTTAAAATTATAATTTCCACTTCTTTATGTTTTTGAATAACTTGGACCAAATATAGGCAGTAGTCAACATGTTTAGATAATTAAAAAATTAGGACGAGTTTGACTTGGTGAATGTTACAAAAATATGTCCAGTTCATATTTATTTCACCCCCGAGATCCAAATAAAAAAAGAAGTGATATATATTTTGCGAAAGTAAATCAAATGATGGCCATTTTTATATTGTATTGTAGCGTAATTTTTGTCCCCC
>NW_015558595.1:800452-825287 GCF_001515605.1 Sinocyclocheilus anshuiensis | reverse complement strand
TTTTATTGTAGCGTAATTTTTTTCCCCCCCCCCCCCCATTTGTCAAAGCACCAACAATTGTGCCAATGTTTACACTTTTGAATTTGAACGATTTTATTGACATTATTCACATTTTATAGTTTGACAACTGAAGGAAAAAAAAATTACTTGTATGTAGTTATCGTAAAAAATTGGCTCCATTATTTTCCTCCTTGTGACTTTTAAAATATAACCTGGACATGCTGTTGACCGTTTTTGTGAGATTCACCTTGCAACACATTAAACAATTGATTGACTTGAGGTGAAATGTCATGTCATGTATTGTAGCTCTAGTGTAGTGTCAGCTTGAACAGATGCATTGGAAAAACATTTGTGACAATGATTGTTATAAAGCAAACCTATTTGACTGTACTTTTTATTGACAATGAAAAGTTGTTTGATCACCACATAGTTTTGACCAAAATACAATCAGTAATAAATAAAAAATGGACACAAAATAAAATGATTCTCTGCGCGTGCAAAACTGGGACGTATAAACAAAGTGTTTGAAATAACCTAAAGACCTGCATCTCAAACAGAAACAAGAGTTGAAAATATTTTTACACCAAAGTCAGTCACAGCAAGTAAGTCTATGTTCACTACGAGCTAAGCCTGTCCTTTAGCGAATTATTCTAACAGGAGGCGGCCGGACGCTCTCGAGACTTGTGTTTTGTGCTCCGAGACGAGCGGTCCGCGTCGCAACGAATACACACCATGCTCTGGCGGTACATTTTGTGCTATTCATGACGGAAACAATTTGTGTTTTACGTTCTTTCTAACCAAAAGATAAGATGTTTGACTGCATGCGTGAGAGGTAAACATATCCCATTATTAAGTCATGTTCTTCAGTACGCTTTACTGTGAAGGATCGCTTGAACATTGTTGAAAAAGTTTTTCTGCATGTGTTTGTCATGTTTAATCCAATAGAATGATTGATGCAAAATGACTTTCTGAACTCGTATGTGTTTTACGCATGAATAAATGAATGAAAATTAACAGCATGTCAAAAGCGTCTCTCGGGTGTAGGAGAAAAAATAAGAACAGCAGCATTGTTTAAAACTATGACGCGATGTGCACAAACTCTGAATGTTCTTTCTTTTTATACAGACGTGTGTGTATATATATTTATATAAAAAACAGCTTTATTTATAGTGATTTACAGTTGAACCTAACATCCCCTGTAGAAGAAATACACAGTACTTAATCTGAAGGAGCTGCGTGGCGTAAAAGACAGAAAGAGTGAGAGCGCGTCTGCATCTGCGGCGGACGCCCGGGTCGTGGCCTCGGCTCGTCTGGCGCAGAGCCTCCTCACCCTGTCCTCCGCAGGCTTCTGTCATTCTCTTGGCAGTGTGACTCATCAGAATTGTTTGTTCAGGCCAACTTGAAGGTACGACTCTGAAAGAAATGTAACAGAAAAGAGCAGATAATGTTGTATGCAAACAAACCTTGGAGCTGTTTGTTACAAGGTGTGCGTACCACATTCATGCGATGCTGAAGCAAACATAATACTCTTACTTTGGAAGTGCATGAGTGAGTGTAAGAAGGGGTTTAAAAGTATGACTTTTTATTTTTTTTAATCTATCTGTGAAGCGTCTAGATGACTTGTAGCGGTGTGAGTAGTGTTGTAGCTACATGTAATAAGAGTGTAATGTAATGGCTGTTTGCCTGCAGATGTGGCTCATTTGATTGTAAAGTTCAGTCTGGATAGTGTAAATGCTTGTGCATTAGAGTGAGTGAGTGATTTGAGTTTGTTGTTAATATGAATATCCATGAAGCATTGTTTGAGTTTATTTTGCAGATGACAGAGGAAGGGCAGTGATGTTGTTTATCAAAGGCTGAAAATGATTTTAGTTTAACACAGGTAGATCTGTGTGTGTAAGAGACTCACAGCTTATAGTATTCATGTTCTCTCAGCAAGAGTAGGTCCTCACAGTGGAGCTGTCCAGACGCTGTACTGCTGATGGTCCAACTGCATGGAAACAAAGATATTCAGTGAGTTAATTATTTTTTGGGGTAATTTGTCTGTATATCCATCCTTATTAAAGTGGCCATTGAGTTTTGTTAATGTAGTTAATGGACAGACTTGAGGTTTCCAGATATAGAAATTAGTTCTGGCAAATCGATTAATCGTGATGTAGGTGTGTGTACTGTGTATAATTATATGTATTATATATTTATGTATAATATAAATCATATATATATACACACACTTAATATACATATAAATATGCACACGATGAAAAAAATTTTTTTTTAGGATGCGATTAATCACGATTGATTTGAGAGCACTAATAGAAATCAGATTATGTCTGTTTCTATACTCAGGTGGACTTGAGGAGGTGGGAGGGGTGGAGTAAACAAGCAATAGTGTGAATTGTTAGCGTACTAGGTGAATTGTGAGGTTTTTTAGTCTCAAATCATTTGAAGCCATATCTTTTGTGTTCAACAGAAGAAACAAACTCACACAGGTTTGGAACAAGTGGAGGGTAAGTAAATGACAGAATTTTTATTCTGGAAGTGAACTACTCCTTTAAGTAGGTATTTAATGTATTTGAGTTGATGAAATATCCTTGGTACACAATAATCTGCAATTCCAAATGTAGATATTGAAGACTCAGAAAAAGGCAAGGCCCTCCCATATAATTAGAGTTTACATATGGAGTTTGTAGTATCCTGTCTTAATGTGTGTGGTATCCTGTGGCCACCAAAAACGAGTACAGCACAATGACACAGTCACTCAGTGAGATGTGTAGTGTAAGTGTTGATATCCACACGCAGAAGTATAGGAAGATCCAGCAACACTGGGGAAAGGTGTTAAAGGGGAACATGAATAAAACTTTGCTCATCAGTGTACATGAGATACAGCACATAGTGAGTTCACAGTGATGAATGCATTGTTTCAATGAACAGAATAAGTATTGAAACAGTTGGTTATTCGAAGCATCCAGTAGGATTAGCTGTCGGTGAAGAGGAGGCGAAGCCATCTGCGTAGATGCCAAGGTTCTTAATTGTTAATAAGAAGCTGTGAGGTTTGCCACGTGACTTTGTGCATGCGATTGGTTGATTGAAGAGAAGTGGCAGCTGTGGATGGCAGAGGAGCCATTTAAACAGTCACTTTCCCTAGAGCGGCAGCCATCGTGTTCATCCCTCGTGATGAAAAGATCTGCGTGACTCTTCTTTAGCTTGCACAGCAGCACACACCTCCACTGCTTCATCAGCAGCAATCTTGCTTTGAGGCCTTGGTTTCCTCCTGTTCTCCGGCAAACTCCTTCATGCCAACAACTTTCAAGGTACTCACACGCAACATGTTAAATTATACTACATGTTGGCTGGCTTACACAAAATAGCTTTCTCAACAGATGAACCAAACCACATTCAACTAACTTCCACTTAAAAGTGCAATAGGTGATTTTTTTTTTGTGCTGGTTGAAAATCCCGACAGCAATCATTAAGTTAAGTGGTCTAAATGTATTTATATATTCTGTGGAAGGCGTAGGACCAAGAAATGTTGGTCCAATCAAAACGCTCAGTCTGAGTGTTTTAATTGGCTTTCCTACCTGCCTGTCAAATATGTATTTGCATACCTCTGCGCACCCTGTTTGCGCAGACAGCATACGTCATCAGCGCGTTCACGTACACTGCAGACAGAGCAAGAATGGCAGACAAACATCAACAACCTGATCTTCCTTATTGGTACTGTAGTACTGTTACTAACTGTGCTATAAAGTTTTCTCACCGGTGAATGACACATGATGTATTGTAGTAATGCTGTCTCTGGTCGTCTGGTGTGCGTATGCGTTCAGGGGGCGTGGCTTTGGACAGCGATTGCAGGGAGGGTGGGATGTTCGCTTTCAGTGCTATCAGGCTAAAGTTAGCATTTTCCGAGATCTACTGCACCTTTAATCGTGCCAATTAAACACATACCAGCCAACCCCTACTCTACCTTCCACCTGCCCTACTTTTATTCTCTCTCTTTCAGCCACATCCTCTAAGCTTCTGTGGAAGAAAGGACTTGCCGAAGCACACCAGCTAACCCCTGGAGTTCCTCTGGGATCAGTGCTCAGTCCCAGCAACTTCTATTACTACTCGTTCATCCACACTCCAGCACCAATATCACAGACCAGGAGTCTCGCCTCCCTAAAAATTAATTAAAAAATAACTTGCATAAAAACAACTACTACATAAAGCAATGCCAGTGGTCTCCACCTCATTCCCACCATTTCTCTGCACACTGCTACTAGAAGGTCAGAAGAGTGGTGACACCACACTCCCACTATCAGACAGCCAGGGTTACTTAAGTAACATGGACTAGTTCAAACATTCACATCAACCCACTCAACTCAGTGAGAGAACTCTGTAACATGCATTCTACACAAATCACACACAAAAAGAACTTTACACAGTGCCCATGATGCAGCCATAACTGTTATAACCCTAATACAATAACTTACACTACCAGTGAGACAGGTGCTGATGTCAAATACTTTCAGCCATATGACATTACTCACTCTATGAATAACTTATTAGTCCTCCTTAATAAATGTACTATGTCCACATAGTTACATGACACAAAAACTATCAAGCCACTTCTCGTCCAATGAAACAAACGACAAAAAATAAATAGAATCACTGCTTTTTAAGTCAATCAATCCACAGACTCACAGATAAGACCAGACTCCCTCACCTTAGCCATAAATGCAAGACAACTTTTCACAGTTATTCCCAAGTAATACACAACGGAGAGGACGGGACACACTGAGACCATTTAAGGGGGTACGAGTACACTGCACTGTAGGGATGGGGTCGGGAATACCACACGGTTGAAGGCTCTGTCGTATCTGACCTTGAAACCAGTCCAAATACATGTCATCAGGACTGCCGTCCATCACCTCATACAGGACTACCCAGCAGCAGTCCATAAAAAAACAACAGAAACAGTCAACCCAGTGTGTATATGTATATATATATATATATACATATATACATATATATATATGTTACTTCTGTCAGACCCTCATGTGGTGAAGTCTGTGTGTAACTGGCTATGTTTGGAATAGTGTCCCACAAATGCTACACATACTATTTTTCACTTTTGACAAATAAATATATAAAATACTCTAATTATGTACTGTATTTGCCAAAATATTAATTAATGGGATAGTTCACCCAGTCTTTAATGTGCAAAAGAGAGACATTTCACAGCACAGTGTATGGTCTTTTCCTAGTGTATGTATACACATACTGTATCATCTACTCTTTTTTTTTATTTATTTATTTTTTTTTTGGAGCATATATTGCAATAACTTACACAAGATCATGTGACACTGAATTGGTTGAAAATTCAGCTTGATAGAAATGTATGGCACATTTAGACACTAGCCCGGGAATAATGTTTCTCATACTGTTTAAAAAAAAAATCTCAAGTTAGCGGTAAGTGCAATGCTCCTATTCCATCCTAAATATAGCTTCGGTCTCACACTGCTTTAAAATTCATGCATTTTTGCCCCCTAGCACTCTTTGGATCGTGATTGTGAATATCTGCTGTGAAGGGTACTGTGCACGTCTCACCCTCTGGTGGCAGTCTGCGTGAGTGTGCGGAGGTGGCAGTGAGGCGAAAGCCAGCGGGCAGGGTCTCTGCTGAGCCGGGCATCATGCTGATCCCGTGGATGTCCCGCCGAGGAAACTGCCTCCTCCACGACGGTCCTCGGAAATCTTTCTCGTCGCACTACGGATGGTCCAGATGCAGATTTAGACCAAAGTGCCATTTTACATTGTCTTATTGCAGCAATAAATTACATAACACTACATATATGCCTTTAGCTTTGCTGTTTAAATGATGTTAGTTAAAAAAAGGAATGATTTAACTCTAACTAGCTTTTCCCTAGTTCCCCGTTTTATAACAAATACTATTCTCAATCTAAGCTGCTTAAAAACTTCATTTTTATATGCATTCTGAATGAAAAAAAATACATTCAGTGAGTCTGAGTGGTCACAATAAATAAATAAATAAACACTTTGGCTGTTAATGGTCATAGGATGGGAAAGAAAAAATCTACATCTCAGCTAAAAACAGAGAAATATAGGAGTGACACTATAAACCACCAAACCCACCCCATGAGAGAATGAATCTATGACAACGCTACTGCAAAAATCACACTTCAAAGTGATCGACTGATTGTAACCTGACATGGTCATGTTAGTTTTTTCACCAAATGGCCAAAACACATGATGATAAATTCTCTGTTTCAACGTATAGAAGTGTACAGTTTTACCTAAATGATCTTACAAAAGTTTGTGTTGACTGAAAAACATTTGTTCGAAATCACTAATTTTTGAGGTTCTGTTTCCTTTACGACACTGGCTGTGTAGGCAGTGCGGCTCGCTAACATTTGTAACCACTGTCGACTGTTCAGTTCTATATAAAATGTAACAAACTAGTGCTTCACCTCATCTAATCGTCTCTCTGTTCCCAGTGCCAGCAGATTGTTGTACTCTCTCTCCAGAATTTGTCTAGCCTGTGGGGGATAAAAATGTATTAATTCAATATATTTCCCTCAAAATAAACAAATATTAACAGGTAAGTGTGTGTGTCTGTGGATGGATGGGGACCTGAGTGTTTTGGTTGGGGATCTGCAGCAGCAGAGCCAGGCTGCTGTAATCAAAGTTGTGGTCGAGTGCTATGAGCGCCCCATGCACACCGCTCTCTAGCAGGATGTTGGCGTAGTCACGGAGACCGATGCTCTGGACCCAGCGGATCACGCGCTCGTTACTCCACACCAGCACGTCTAAGCAAAAAGTCACAGCGCGTGTTTTTGTTTATTGGGATATCACAGGGAGCATTTCCAAGTGGCTCCTGCCTACCTCTTATCTCATGCTGGCTGCTCTCTCTGCGTCTCTCCAGCTCCTTCCTGTCGTAGTTGAGCTTCTTCAGGCACATGATGCCGTACTGCAGACTGGTTCTGTTGCAAATTTGATTAAATGCCAATTAGTACATCTTAATAATACTTTTACATTGCAATCAAAGCGTGGTCAAGTTAGCACCAATTTAAATCAAATCAAATTAATGGACTACTAACCTGTGAAAGCTGTCCACCATTTTTAAATGCACTCGGAGGTCCTTCTTGGTGAGGTGGTCCAGCATACGCGCATCCACCAAACACTCCATGAAGTAGCTGCGGTACTGAGGTAGACCTAGACTGGGCAGCCACTCATTCCCGATCCACTCGTGGTTCATGTCCCCGTATGCCAGCGTCTGAATGACACATGTCTGAATTTAACAACCACGCCATTCTGACTAAAGGAGCTGCTTTGTGTAGTCTATAAATTATAAACAAGATCTATATGGACTTTTACACTCTCACCTGTGACCAGCTCCCCTCCTCTGACTCTGACTTCTGCGGAGGCACAAGAAAGTGAGTGCATCGGTGTTACATCTGCAAATTGTTGCTCTATGTACATCAACTTTTTAAAGCACGTATGTTGCACATGATCACCCGACTGTACATGCATCCGTTTAAACGCTATTAAACATGTATTGCAACAGCTCACAGGATAGATGAAAAAAAAAATAGAAAAAAGTAGTGCTCGACTTCATCAAATCATCTACATGCAAACACAATACATCACACACACGACATGCGTTCATCTTCGCTGCACTTGTGACACGTCATGAGCGTTTCCGTTCCACACTCGTGTTCAGTGATTGTTGCACTGGTGAGGGTGAATCGTGATGATTGTGTGAGGCCGTGCCGTGCTACTTTTATTCTCTTTTGACTGATTACATTTGATTTGAACGTGAGAACGTTACATCCGTTCGGCCTTGCTTTTTTCAGAGCTGTTCAATAGGAAATTTGGGTCTCTATCACTGCTGGTTCACCCATCTAAAGACCATTAGCACTGGATGTAATAGAAGCACATATATATTCAGACATGAATTGATGAAATCTTCCTAAACCCAGTTAGGGACCATAGCTCACAGTCGACATGAAACTGCATTCACGACTCATTTTACTTCCATAATTTGATGCATTTCTACTTTGGAGTAGGCTTTTTGATGCTCAAGGTCACACATCCCAAGTGTAACATTTCTTTTTTTGTTGTTATTTGCTATTATTGCCGTATCCTTTGACCAACAAAGGAAAAATGTTTCAGAATAGGAGCTGCTTGAATTGTGCACAATAACATCAGGACCGTGTCCTACAAAAGTAAATGAGGCTGATTTTGATTTCATGTCGACGACTTCCGTGATTCTGTGAAATAAAAACACTGATTCTGTGAAATAAAAAAACTTAGCAAAAAGGGTCAGTAAGTGTAAGCAAAGGATTATGTGAAAAAAAAAACCTAGTTTTGTTAGAGTTCAAAAGGATGAAGCGACTGACCGTTTTGGAGGGGGCGGCAAGAGTCTCCATTTCCTCGTGGGTTACCCACACATTACCCGACGGCTATGTGGGCGGCCCCAGAGATGAATCCGACAGGAAGGGCAAGCAGTGTTAAAGAAGAAGAGCAGCAGCACTGTAAGCCTACAGCATCACAGTCAGATCATTAGCAAGACCCGCCCCACTGAGACAAACATGCATACAGAGAGCACAAGCACACTGAACATGCAAATGCACGCCAGGGGAGACAAACGTTCGCTAAAAACAGACCACCCATACACTATGCACTTATACACTATGTACTTATGCACTATGTACTCAACCATGTAGTGTATGAAATTTAGAATGTTATTTTGTCTTTTGAAATTGGCGTCTCATAGCCCCTCTCCCTCCACTATGTAATTAAAGCAGTTGAGTGCATGAAGTGTCCAACATTACACACCTCATTTTTTTTTGGTTAATTAAGTGCATCATCCAGGTATTTAAAGTGCACTTTTTCTGTTTGGAATTTTCAGTGTGAACACACTACTCACTAGTTGTACTACAGAACAGCATAGAATAGTGCACAAGTACACGAATTGGGATGCACCTAAAACATTGTTCTGACCGACACATCATCCAGGTATTTAAAGTGCACTTTTTCTGTTTGGAATTTTCAGTGTGAACACACTACTCACTAGTTGTACTACAAAACAGCATAGAATAGTGCACAAGTACACGAATTGGGATGCACCTAAAACATTGTTCTGACCGACGGAACAAGAACTGCTGCTGAAGACGACACAACTGCTTTTAATGTGCAAAATGAGCTGATGCCTTAAGCTGCGTACACACTGTGCAATTTTCTTTTGTCTTGGTCCTTTTGAGTAAAAAAAAGTGAGCTAAAATGTTTGCAATGTTTTTATCTTTGAACAAAAGAAGTCTTTTACAATACAATTATGAAATCTGTTTCAGACAGCCAGGTGTGGACATAATCATACAGTGTGCACCAGACTTTGTGTAGTTAGTAGTTTATCAGGAGATGCTTTAAGGAGTACGTAAAAATAAGAAAAACCTCAAATAAATAAGCTGCAGTTTGCCTGCTGGGATGTGCTGTGAATGTGTCATTACATGATACCATGCCAGATCAGCTGTCGAGTTTCCAGTTTCTCAGATCGATGCAGAACACTATTAACATGACAACCGGACAAAATAAAGCTGCAGATGGGTTGAAAATAGCTGATGATGACGATCAGTTTAGTGACTATGGTGACTGAGGCCCAGTATTTGCCAAACAATGCAACACTCCGAATGATGAAATCAATGGGTGGTTTTGTTTTTGTACATTATAAATGTATGTTCCTGAAAAGAAAGCAATTAAACCAAGTGTGTTTGTGTGTGCACTCACGGTTCTAGATGTAGGGGGAGCTGAAGGGCTGGTGAGCGAGACCATCTCCTGGATGGCCAGGCGCAGTTTGAGGCGGTGCAGAGGATTGCTGATGCCGATCTCTCTCTGGATCTCAGTGTCCGACAGGGCCGACATGATAGCGCCGCTTTTTACGTTGGCACGACAAGCTGCGACATACCACGCTGGCATCCCTAGCCACAGCTTTGAACACACACATTGTAGCATGATTAAACATGTATATAAAAAAATGAAAGTACAAAGAATGCATTAGAATGACTCTAGATTCTAGAACTTCTACTATTGTGCAGTATCTTCCAAGCTTCACCACTAGATGGCGCCATTGCTTTACATCCAAATCCGTTCTGACCACAAAACAAACAAACCTGAATACTGCCAAATCACACATCTCTATTTCACATTCACTGACATTATAAATATTCAGACGACTTCAATAAACTGCTAATAAAAGACAAAAATACTGTATGTTAACATTGTATCTTGGCAAACTCGCATCAGTTACTGTCTCGAAAAACATTGCAGCCATGCAACTACAACTAAAAACTTCAATTGCATCATTCTAAGAGAGACTGATCTCAGTATGCAATACGCAACTGTTGATTCAGTCGATACAGCTCTTTATTTAGCTGCCATTAAAGATCCCCGGAGCTAGCTTAACCTCGCAATAAAGAATCTGTGCCATTATATGGAGCAAATACAGAAATAATTCCCAGGATACCACCCCAGGCCGCCTTTAATCACACATTTCCTTAGTGTCATTATGGTGCATAAATGCCTGTCTCCTATACTAATACAAGGGCGTAATAACAACTATGACTGGGGGTAATGTTATTATTGTTACTTTGACAAATGGTGCATTTAAGGCTGAAATACACTATCACATCTAAACAGATTTTAAAGCACTAGACTTGCTGACTTTCTAAATTACACTAAATGACTAAGGATCACACTACCAGACTTTCACATCACACGCCACAACTGGCGTCCTCTAAACTGTAAATCGGCAAAAACCATGTCGTGTATTCCAGCCTTTAGTAATTGAATGAACATGAGCTAACTGTCAAATCTATAGTTTTTTCATTGCCAAAAATGAGTATTGCCCACCTCCAACCATGCGACAACAGTAGGACCATCCCACTGAGCAAAAGGTAACCCTTTTCTTCTGGCTTCTTCCAATAACTCGTGTCTAGAGAGAGCGAGTGACAGTGACAGAGCGAGACACAGAGGAAGACAGATAAGGAGAAAGACAGAACCAGCTTAGAGATAATCAACTGAACAGAGAGAGAGGGAAAGGGGCATGTAGAGAGAGAAAGTGAGATGCTTTATCTGTCTCTGCCAGGTTTCCTGTCCTACTATCTGTTTATCAGAGCAACATGGAACACTAAATGCACAAGTTTCTTCTTAAAAGTTTATTTCGTACCCACTACTAGCCTGTAATTAGCATGTAGTGTGACGAATTAGCATTCCTCCTCATGTAATCTCTCTAAATAAGCAACACTCAAGCCAATATAATTCTCTGTTTGAGTTCACATCACTCCATAATTTAATATAAGGTCTGTCTCGCCTCTTTAAATGCAGTCTGGGTTTCTGAATCAAAGACAATGCTATCGGTGAGATTAAATGAAGGAACGAAACTAAGGGTGAAGTCACGCTGAGATGCCAGCAAACTGTAAGTTCCGGTTTCTCAGATAAACACATTGTGACATTTCCTTGCTGTGTCCTGATCCTCGTCTATAAAACTGAGAGCTTTAGAAAACTGGAATACTGTTACTTATCGAGGGAAAACAGAAATGCCTTTTCTTTTGAAGCCTATTCCGTGTTTGTCTTGATAAATATTTGCGCTTTAAGACAAGGCTGCTATCATAAACTCTCATCAGACTTTCACGCAGATGCTTTCTACGCAGATCTCCGCTGGGAAATATGTCTAGCTTGCCTCTTCTCATTTACTATCTTTACAGGGACCGAAAGACTTGTAACATAGAGTGTGTCCTCAGCAATGTTTCGATATATCTCTCACGTTAATGTCTGAATGTCAGAGAGCACTCATCTCCAAGGTTCCGTCAAATTCGGACCAGTGTAATTCATAGATATTTCGAGGTAAGGCTTTACGTTTAGTTGAACTGTGTTGGAATTCTGAGGGCATTTGGCTACTGAACAAGTACAGGTGAGTATTTTATGGTGTGCAGATGTTGCGGTGGACTTTAAGGCAGAGACAGTTGGGTCAGCTTCGTAATTCAACCACGTTTGGGGTGTACGCTAAGGCCACTTGAAGTGTTAGGTACAGTACTGACACATGCTGTACTGAGTGATATGTTTCTGTCTGCACAAATTAAAACTCAAACTGACATCTCTTTTCCACCAAAGTGGTGTCGGTGATGGTGCCTGATCCGGTTCTGTGCAGGGGGTGGATTGTTTTTTCTTGAGAGTCGATGGAAATGACTTGTAACCTGTAAGCTGAAAAATCTTACAAGCCGTCTTATTCCTAGTGTTGGAAACATATTTTAGCATTCGGTTTAATTTGATTTATTTATTTTTTCATTCAGCTTTCATGCAAACTGAAGTTGGCGTTTATGATAAACCCGTGGAGCAGTTCTCCATCCATTTCATCAACGCCAATACAAGATAAATCCTGGAACATAAAGGTGAATGATCAGCACTTATACTAACATATTTCAAACCTTTTTGAAATGTCGCCATGCCAAAGCAAAATGCGACATTTTAATTTATTTTTGGAACAATGGGGGGAAAAAAACTTTAAAGCAAACAAGCACTTTTTCCATGACATTCTATTGTAACATCTAAAAGATTCATTAAAAAATGTGGTTCGTCAGGGCGACTCTTGGCCTGAATAAGCTGTTACTTTATGGTGACAGTTAAAGCCGAATGTAATGATAGATCTTTTCTTCCGTATTTTCACATGCATCCAAATGACAGATTAATAAAAATAAAATAAAAATAAATGTAGGGGACTTGTTTCAGTCCACTGGTTGTTCAGTGGATGGAGCCGGATCTGAATATGAGCTTGCAGTTGATTGTAAGAAAGGGTTTACACGGACTTAATGACTGGAGAATTTGGCATATGTCACAAGAGAAGTCTGTCATTTCACCGGATTGAGATATGATTTAAGAGTTTTTTTTTTTTACATATTTACATAATTTACATAATCTAACATATGCAGGAATGAATCTTTCACAATAAGAACATTAACGTGCATTTAGAAAATAAATTGGGTGAACTTTCATTTTATGCCTACTTTAAGTCTATGCGAGACCAGTTGTTCCCAGTTCAAACTGGCAGGTTTGAAGGTCTAATTTTCCTCAACCACCTTTTCTTTGATGGAAAAACAGCACCGAACCGGATTGAGCACAGGCACCGTGTCAACGGGGAACCGTCCTGCGGCCGTGAACTTTCATGTCTGTGTGCTGTAAGGCAATAAGGCCTTCATGGTGGTGGTGGTTATGATGTGTCTCTCCTCATCTTTACATGTTGGACTGCATATGTTCAGGTCAAATGTAATGCATATGAGTGACTTCTTCTGAACATACTGTAGCTGGGGAGGGAGAGAAACAGTTATGAGAGAAAACAAAATGATAAGAAAAAGAGAGCAGGGAAGAAGTCAATGAGTTGACAGTCCATAACCAGAGAAGAGACCTGGTTATTGAATACGGCACTCGATGCACACATGCACGCACGGACACGCGCACGCACACGTACACGAGAGGAGAAAGGCCTCGGCATGGCAGATCGAGAACAGGTTGTTATAAAGGCACACATTCTCTCTCCAGGCAGAGATGCATCCTCTATAGAACTGCAGAGGGGGAGAATCACATTTACAGGTAAATGAAAAAGAAAGGCAGAGGCAGGGGTCTCTAGATGGACAGAAAGGAAATGTGTCGGACCCCCCTGAAGATAGACACACATTTTAGGAGCATGACGACAGACATGGACAGAGCGTCGACAGTGGAAAATGCAGCAAGTCTTGGCAACACAAACTAAACTTACCCGCTGATACAGAGTCAGATGAGGAGAAAAAGAGATCGAGAGAGAAAAGAAAAATAGAGAAAGCGATGGGAGACAAAATTAAATGCTTGTTATTGAGCATACTGTATGTAGACTTTAGAAAAAACACCTTCAGCTCAGAGACGTGCATTAATGTTGGGAATCGTTGTATTTTTGCAATTAGATATTGACTTATTGGTCACAATTGAACAGATCTACTTATCTTTGAAAGTTTTTTTTTATTTTTTATCATACAGCATGCAGAAAGTGTGACAGTGCAATGGAAACGGTGAAGAGTCGCCTTCGCGTGGCACCACGATGAATGAGACCGACAAGAGTCAAATTACATAAAACGGTCACATTCAAACCATTAGCATTAAGGCAAAGAAATGTGATATTCGGCAAGCATCACATGACATGCTGTAAACACATCCAATGCAACAAAGTCACAAGCCTGCTATGAAAGGCACTCATGTTAACATACATTCTACAACTGGCAATCATACATTAATTGTAATTTAAGTAGTACATCATGTGGCATATAGATAACTGGCTGTATTATTATCGCAGACAGGTATGTAAATAGATCCTGTATAGATAAACGAACATAAACTATATTGACACTGAAAATGCATTCTTTTTCAGATTAGCTAACATAAGGCCCGAAACATACACTACGCAAATACGTAAATGTGAACGGCAGTTAGTTGCACAAGCTTTAACATCGCATCTTAGCCAAGTTTCCATCCAAGGATCTATTTTTGCAAAAAGCGCCCAGATATAATGGAAATAATGGATAGGATGGAAATGCTAATAATGCAATCTTTTTTTGTTTTGATTAAGCACATAAATTCTATGTTGACACCTTACATGTAGCAAAAACCAGTTTGGAAACACTTTTGTTGTTGGTCGTTTGTTCTTTTAGGTCATCTACTGTCATGGCCTGTCATAAAAAGTCAAAGTTAGTTAAAGAGTTAGCATGTTTATAGCTAGCTACCTAAATAACAGTAAATCTGTTGTATAACTCTATCCATCTTGAGTACTGAGGCTTGCAAAAGTGACGCAAAAACTCGCTCTAAGTCTGTACAACAGGACTACGTAAAGTGCTGCTTTCTTACTTGCGTAGAGTATGTTTCTGGCCTAAGGCACTGCAATGCATCCAGATGGGCCATTTGTTCAAATACTGTTTTTTAAAGAAAGGTGTGTGAAACATAACATCACAGTATTTGGGCCCTAGAAATAATTACCTTCATTAAAGGTTGTGTTTGGCGTATAATTTGAATTTGTCAGAGAGCGGTTTATAAAATACTTACTTCTTTTTAAGCCTGCGATCTTTCTCCGCCTGTGTTCCCAGTTTTCCCACCGCGATATCCTGACCCAGAAGCTCAGGATCGGATACATTCCCTACTGATGGAGAAGATCCATTAACCCATCATCTGATAATGTTAGAGTAATAATTATATTGACGTTCAACTCTAGATCAGTGTTTTAATCAGATTAATCTGTATTGAAAAGGACTGTGTTTTCTGTGATATATACAAATCTTAACTCGGATCCTCCCTTTAAAAGCTCATGTGTCTCTATGTCTACCATATTTCTCACCTAGTCCTGGTCCCATAATCTCTTTCCCCAGCTGCCCCAGTCTGGCCTTCTCTTTCTTCCCAAACAGTCGTCCAATGGAGGACTTGATGCCCTTCTTCTTTGGCTGTTTGTGGAGGGAGTCCTGACTGCTGGCTACACTGCTCAGAGCACTGGCCTCTGTCTCTAATGTAGCCGTCAGGCTGGAGACAGACAAACAGATTAACAGTGGGAAAGTCAGGTTATGTTTGTACACAGCACATGTCTGGCTGCTGTCTCACCGTGCGTCATTGTGCGAAGAAGCAGGAAGCGTGTGGGTCATGCGGACTTGGCGAGGTGTGGGAGGTGGCGAGGTCTCGCATTTGATGGTGGCCTTGTCCTCTCGACCGTCCTCGTCCACCGCTGCGATCTGTTACAGACAGAATTTGAATTAAAGGAGTTCAACCACAAATTAAAATACTATCAATTACCCCATGTCATTCCAAAACTGCATGACTTTGATTTTTCTGTCGAACAAAAAAGAAGATATTTTGAGACACGTCTCAGTGTGTTTTTTGCACATATAGTAGAAGTCAATAAGGGCTTCAAAAAATGTTTTTGGTTCCCAATATTCTTTTAAATATCTTGAGGGTATGTTTTTGGGTGGAAAACACAATATTTTTAATAATACATAGATATTAATACAAGATATGTTTCATACAACATATCGGGTTTTCCACAAACCTCAGCTAATAATAATTGATGTTAATAATAAATATTAGTATTGATCAATCATAATCAAATGTAACAAATGTCACCCACGCACTGATTTTTTTTTTTAATTATAAACAATTATTAAACGTTTGTTATTTGTATGTAAAAATATTTACCAATACTTAATATCTTAATTATAAATATTCCTCAGTATTGTTGTTTTATTAACCAGTACAAATATCTAAACATCTTTAAAACAAAAAAAAGTCTTTTTTTTAAGCATATGTCTCATTTCCATTCAACCTTTTGGACTGTAGGCAATTCAATTCAGATCCAAGTCAATTGAAAATGGAAAAATTGATTAAGCTCAGATTTTTCCACAACCCCCGGTGTCCTCTATTCTGCCCATAAAAAATAATCATGCCAAATACAGTTAGGTCTTTTGTGAAGGGACCACATGTTATAAGTACCTTTCTCCTGTGTTTCCGCAAGTCACTGGGCTGCAAAACAGAAAATAAAACATGTTAACAGGTTAATGGAAACTGGATATTCATGAGGCATTCAAAGCAAAGCAACATGTTGCAGAAACTGCAGAGAAATGACTAGGAAAGCTGTAATACAACATTTGATTGAGAGTCATCATACGGTGTCATTTATGACTTAACTAGCACTACAATTTGCATGAAAAAACGGCTTTTGTAAAGCCCCAAAGATGTTTGTAGCAATGTGCCTTAAATTACAGCAAAATCAAAAATCATCTTTAATTTTATATTACTATTTTCTTCCATATATAATCAGCACTGCTAATATCTAAAAAGATCAAAGAAAATAAACTGTAAATCCTCATGATATGACCCGTCGGACAGAGATACGGATGGGCTCGTATACCAGTGTCATGACCCCCATGCGCTCCATGTCGCCGGCAGGGCTGCGCGGGGTGAGTTTGGGGGTGGAGTGTCCGCTGGGAGGGGAGGACGAAGCGAGGGAGGAAGCGGTGGCCGAGGCAGTGATGGAGGCTCCAGGATGGTGCACCCGTGCCAGGTTCAGCCCCTCCAGGCTCACGCTGGCCACGCGGTTCTCGATTTCCTCTGCCCTCAGTTCTGTCGACTCCTTCTCTTCTTGGATGAGCCTGGAGAAATAAGAGAAAAATTGTTCAGCCCACAGTAAGTCTGAAATTACAGTGTATGATAACGAGCTAATAGCATTTTGATTTACAACATTACTGGAGTGCTGAGTTTGCTGGGTGAAAGTGTGTAAATAATTTTGGCAACAGGACTAAAACATCTAATTAGCCCTCACTACAACTGATAGTACCAAATGAAAAGCACAACACAAAACTGAACATAAAAAGCAGCCACAAGATCAAACTATTGCCCATTGGAGTATCAAAATCTGGATGCTGAAGTATTTTATTATTATTTATTTATTTATTTTTACTAAATGCACATTTAAGTTGCTACAATGTTTAGACTGGTTTGCAGATTCAGAAATAGCATTTTAGAAGATCTGACATCACATTTTCTGTAAATCTGTCATGATTTTTTTGGTCAAAGCGCAGGTGTCAGGTTTGTGAAGTGAGATTGTTAAATAGTTTTTAATATGTAATATGCTGTGCTGTGGGTTTTGAAGATGCCAGTCTCCACCCGGTGTGTGTATCTAAAGAGATAAAATGTCACAGCCCTGATGATTCGATTATTGAGTTATGAGGGGAAAATCTCCAACAGGAAATGCATTAAGTCTGTGGAGACTGATGCTTTCGGGGGGCTCAGAGAATCTACATACTGCCTTTGTGACATGGGGTTATGGCTTCAGACAATGGTTTGATAGTCTTGCAAACCTTTCAAACATTTCTTTACATGGTAATACCTGACATCTAACATAAAGGTAATTTCTAAAAAAAAAAAAAAAAATTGTATTTATTTATTTATATTTGTGTAATGACATGATAAATACTGACAATACTGATGTACTGATCAATATATCAAAAGAAAGCATAAAAGTAGCCTACTGATGCTGTGGTATCTTCTCAAGTACCAGAACTTTCTGTGTGCTCGTATCTATTTAGCAACAGAAAAAACACACGCTGACTAACTTGTAATAAAGCAAAGCAAAAACTAAACAAAACTGTTGAATGCTCCAATTGTTCAAATAAACAGAGCAAAGTCACAGCGTTCACACTCTTCAGGGAAATCAACCTACAAAACTGTTTATTTAATTTTGTCTCTGCAATTCACCTTCAACATAGAAAAATGACAAAAAAAAAGCAATAATATGCACAGAGAAACAGAGAAATAATGAAATCTTGTGGTTTACTGGCTGAAGACTGATGCAGATGGTTCAGAGAACGCTTGAGGACACGACCAACAACGCTCAAGGATCACAAACTGCAGTTTGCTGCTGTAACATTCGACCGCTCTTGTAGTGGATGTTTTTCATGGCCTCGGATTATTGAATATCTTGTAAAGCAACAATTGAGAGGGCTGCAAACAATTAAACATTGATCATTTGTCAAACATTTAACATGTTTACAGTTTAATGTCTTCTAGCCCAAAAGCACAAAGAACAAAGCTGGTGCTTTTTTCAAAAAAGGGCAAGAGAAATAAACAGCGCACAAGGGGACCATCTTCTTCTTGTAATCAAAAAACCCAGCACACATTAGAGGCACAGTTTAATAGCATAGTGAACAGTATTTGTACACAGGTAATCAAATAAAGTTAAACACACATACTGTACGTTATATGTGAGGTTGCACATTTTTATAAACCACTTTTTTGTACCTTGATGAAACTTACATAAAGGGAGCTTCTGACCAAAAATAAATGTGGGAAATAACAGGACAGAGAACTATCTAAAAAATTCAACTTTGTCTGCAGTGAGTGGCTCTTCGTGAATTTAAAATGACCTTTGAAACAACTCCAACTAAAATCCAAATAAAGTTCCATAAAAAAGGCTGAAGAAAGACTCTCCGTCTGTTCTGGCCTCTTCAAATATTAATCACACATTTCCAATGAATTGGACAAAAGTCAAATTAGATCTCAATAAAATCCAACGGGCCGGGATGGTTTATTTGTTAGTACTTGATTTGAAGTCATACATTTGCTTTTGACAGCCTTAGGTGTAGGTGCAAGGGCTAGTCAGACAGGTGATAGAGGTGTGATATGAAAGAGATACACTGCATATATACTCTAATCCCAGAAATTATGGAAATCAGGAACTGCAGAAATGTCTAGCAGGAAGCCGTGGAGTGCCACGTGGGCATGGAAACCTTTCACTCAACCACTCATGTTCAATAACTACTGGACTCATGCCTCATGTTCTCAAGTGTCAAATCAGCCTCCACCTTATGCGCTGTGTGAACAGCCTACAGGAGAAACCCTGAGCTCTGGCTGATATTTAAATCAGCATATACACTGCCTGAAGGTACAACTCGTCTTTCTGCAGCACCTTTTATTGTTTTTACTTCCTTCTAGGACTTTCGTGTGGCAGAATCCTGATTCTGAGTCTCTGTAGAGATGTAGAAATTCAGATAAATGTAACACTTAAAACATCAAAAAAGGAGTGAAGGGATTAGCTAGGGAGTAGAAGGTTAGATGTAGGTTATGGAGGGAAACGAATGGTAAATCTAAACTTCTAAGACAAAAAGGCAACAAGTTCAATTCCTTGTATTGTATGTTTTAGAAAAAGCTACTAATAGTCAAGGAACTTGTCCCTGTCCCAGGAATCAGTGTACTACAAGTAACTTTGGATCAAATTGATCTGCTAAATGGCAAATAAACCCTTAGCAATGATCAGATGTAGATATTTACAGGAGAATGAGTGCGTGTGACAAGATGGGAAAAAACGATCTGTAAGTGCCAGTGAAATGGAGAAAAATGTCTTACACTTGTTATCCAACTAAGGTTGTATTTCTCTGCTAGACCTGCATTTGATATATCATTAACTTTCTTTTGGACAGTCTTGAAAATTATGCTGTTTTTGGACAGGTGCTAGCCTGGTTTAGATCCTATCTTTGTTGGTGTAAATGAACAGCTGTCAAACCTAATAATGCTAAAGAAGGTGTGCACCAAGGGTCGATCCCCCTGCTGTTTTATTATCACCTTTGAGGTGATATTTCTAAGAAATATAATGTCCTTTCATTGCTTTACAGATGGGTTACATTATAGACATTAAAGCAATTTGAATGTAATGTGTCTTCTCCATCTCTGGGTAGACAATTAAGACAACACGATTTAAGCCTAGTCTACAAAAAGGTGCTGTGGTCACAGTGAACGGACTGACCGGATTTCTTTATTGATGGCATCCAGTTGTTCTTGCAGCATCATTGCTAGAGTCTGAGCATCTGAATGTCCTCCTGGAGACAGCAGATCCATCGAACTGAAAAGGGTCTCTCTGTCATCGTCATCGATATCCGACATCTCTGTGTCGCTCTCGAATGGGTGGCCGCCGAGAACACCAAGTTGCTGAGAGCACCATTCGTGCTCTCCCAGAGACTTAGCCTGCAAGAACATGAGAAAGAAAGAGGAAGGAGTGAGGTTTAGCACAAAGCTCAAGAAACAATGGGTGATGAGATCCTACCTTCTGTTCGTCCCTACGTAGCCCCACGCGTCCTCTCCTGGGCCTGCAGATCACCTTGGTGGAGCGATAATGGTCTGATTGCGTCTCGGCAAGAGAACCCAGAGAGAAACGCAGATCTGCGGATGCATCCAGATGAGACCTGGAATCAAGACCACAATCTGTTATCTAGAATTTAGACATGGTGACAAACTTTTAAAATCTAAAATGTAATTTTGTTTACATTCTAACTGGTTAGTTTCACTATGAACTACATAGTAAACTTAGAAACTATAAACTTCACTTGCAAATCTCATCACTACTACATTTTTAATGGACAAAGTACAATATAAAAAGCTTGGATTACTCATGTAACCCATGTTCTCTGAATAGGGAACTAGACATTGCGTAGCTCTGATGCAATGGGAACGCCTCTTGGGTGTGCCGATTGTCTGAAGCCCATATGGAATCAAGCCAATTCATTGGCTGATGGTGCGGGCGCCACCTCGACGTCACTACGTCACCCACTCTAATACGCCATCCGCTCCTCAGATTTCCTGCCGAAGTCCTGTTGGCAGCGTGAGAGGCTTGGCAGCGAATGCAGCGTCTCGTTACCTATTCAGGAACATGGGTTACGCGAGTAACCCGAGACATTCTCTTTCATATGTTCACTCAACGCTGCAGAGCTATGATGCATTGGGAACGATATATCAAAATAGACCAGGCTAACCTCAAATGGCTGGTTCAAGCAGAAAGAATCTGGGAACCAGGAGACGCATCTAAATCCAAGCTATAAAACCTGATAAGAGTGTGAAGGGAGGACCATCGTGCCGCCACACAGATATCCTCCAGGGGAACTCCTCTGAAAAGAGCTTGAAAGGAAACAACACTCCAGGTAGAATGAGCTCGAATTACTAAGGTGAAGAAAGACCTTGTACCTCATACACAACCGAGATAGCGTCCCTTACCCAATGAGAAATCCTACATTTTGTTGTGGCAAGCCCTCTGCGGCCAGCACCAAAACACACCAACAATTGGGAGGAATCCACATAGAGCTTCAAACCTCGAACAGGGCAGAGCAGGTGAAGCCTCTCGTCCTCAACAGAAGCAAAAGAAGGAGGACAGAAGGAGTGAAGCACGACCACCTGGTAGCAAAATGACGAGGACAAGACCTTGAGGACATAACCGGGTGTGGGCTGTAAGAATCTCTTAACAAGACCCGGAGCAAAATCCTTGCATGATTAGCTAACAGAGAGAGCCTGCAAATCCCCAATGTGTTTGATAGAAGCCAACGCCAACAGGAGCGTCACATTAAGGGTCAGAATCAGGAGCTGACTCCAAAGGCTCAAACGGCAACTCCAATAAGCCCTCCAGGACAATAGGCAAGTCCCAGGAAGGAATAACGAAGAGACCAAACAATGTCTACCTAGGGGGACTTCGTCCGTATACCTGTGAGCAGCGATAGCTGCAACATAAACTCTCAAGTTGGTAGCAGCTGCTCCAGCTGCAAACTTCTCATGCAGAAACTCCAGCACTGAACCAATTGGGCAGCTGACTGGGTCCACTGCATGAGCCAAACACCACGACTCAAAAACCTTCCACTTCCTAGCATTATCAAAGGTTTCCTGAACGTCCTCAGGAAGATCAGAGGTTACAGCCGATCACCCTTGATCGGCCACACCAATAGCATACAAATCTCGGGCCGAGGGTGCCAGATCCTGCCCTAGAGTTGAGACAGCAGGTCTTTCCTGATTGGAATCTCCCATGGGATGTGCTCTAGAACAGAGACTAACTCCAAGAACTATGTCTGGGAAGGCCAGAACGGGGCTATCAACAGAAGGCGGACTCCACACTCCCTCACTCTGCACAAGACCACCAGAATCAACTTGATTGGTGGAAATGCGTACAGCCTCAGATCCGGCCATGGATGAGTAAAAGCATCTATCCCCAGAGGTGCCGGATGACATAGGAAGAACCAAAGGGGACGATTCCTACGACGCAAAGAAATCTACCCCCGTCCTGCCGAAAAGATCCCAGACTGCGAGGTTCAGAGCCCCTGGGATGTGAACTGCTCTCAGCGAAAGAAACCTGTCCTGAGCCCAAAGGAGCAGGTGGTGCGCATGCCTGTCCAGGGTGTGAGACCCTGAGCCTCCCTAACGATTTATGTGAGACACTACTGCCATATTTTTCATTTTGATGATCCCTTGACAACCCGTCAGAATTGGGAGGACATGCACCAGGGCCAGGAAGATGGCTCGCAGCTTTAGGCTGTTTATGTGCCACGAGAGAAACTCTCCCATCCAAACACCACAAGCCAGTATGTTGTAATCGTTTGGCGATGGTAAACAGCACCCATCTTGACCCCCTGCTGAAGAAGGAGAGGGTCCTGCCATGTTGAGAGGGCACGAAAGCAACTGTGCGACACACTTAGCAGGTGGAGGGCTGGTCACAAGGGATGAACTCCTTTGAACTTCATCCACC
This sequence comes from Sinocyclocheilus anshuiensis, assembly GCF_001515605.1. NCBI lineage: Eukaryota > Metazoa > Chordata > Actinopteri > Cypriniformes > Cyprinidae > Sinocyclocheilus > Sinocyclocheilus anshuiensis. The sequence continues at coordinate 802,186 of NW_015558595.1, read as the reverse complement.
ACAGAAATGGCCTCATATGAAGCAGCCCCAAGGGCAGCATAGGAGAGGCCGCTGCCATGAGACCCAGGAGTCTGCGACATGTGCTCACCGAAACATGATGGCCTAGCTTGAAGCGAACCGAGCACGCTTTGATATCAGATATCTAAACAGGAGCCAAACGGGCCTGTGTTGAAACAGAATTGAGCTGGACCCCCCAAAAAAATGGTCCGCTGAGACCATTGCTGTCTACATAGGCTGCAGTCTTTTAAGGCATTTTAACAAGAATGGAACCTTATCAGTGACTGATCTGGAACAATCCCATTAAGCATTGCCAATGACAATTAAATGAAAATAAAACGATGATGAAATATAAAACTACTGATTTAAAGATATTGATTATATGTATAGGAGCCTCATTTGATTGGTGTATTTTTTTTTTTAAGAATGGGTAACAGTTTTTCACCTATAATTCCACTGTTAAACATGATTATTTAAAAAGTTTAAATAATGTGAGCTGATAGCTTCAACAAAAGCATAAACGACCAATTAACAACCTCAGAGCTCATAGTAGATCTGTTTTTAAAAGGTGATAAATTATTGTAAAAATTCCCCAACGGAGAAAATTTATGCAATTGTCAGAGTGATCTCATAGCAATGTATCATTGGATCGCCTCCTCCAGAATGGATACATGCAATGCTGCTGCTAATGTTGCTGCCAGCTACTGTATTTGGAACAGCCTTTGTGTTGAACGCATGCCTATGATGCCTGAAAATTCTGTTGAGCTTGCTGGGTTTTGGAACAGAGCTATTGTTTATTGTAAAAGGATAGTTCTGAGTTCTTCATGCTTTCTGTCTCACCGTGACAGCGTGGGCTCTGTAAGGGATCCGGCCCTCAACCGGTACTGATCCAGTTCAGATCTCAGTTTCTCGATCTCCTCCGAGAAATTAGACTATAACCGTAAAGCACATCAAAGTGTCATTTTACTCAGAATGGATGGCAAAGCATTGCATCAAAATTTGTTTTGCCAAGCTAGTATTCAGAATATAAAAACTAATTACCTTTTCTTGAATTGAGTCTTCTAACTGCTTCCTGTAGTTCTCTGAGTCTTGTATTAACACATTCTGAAAGAGAAGCAATGGAAACAGTGTGAGAGATCAACAGTATCGGAAGACATCTGCCATGACGGTTGGATCTTCTCTCACCTTCTCCTCAAGAGCAGACATTCTTTCTTTCAGGTGAAGCTGTAAACGTTCATTCGACTCTGTCAAGAGTCTGTCCACAGTGTCTGACAAACGCTTGTTGTGTTCCTCGTTCATTTTCTCTCTCTGTCGAGCCTGAGGAAACAAAATTTTTTCACAAATTGAATTAAAAACAAATATGTTTAAACTTTATATTAACTCAAATTAAATGTTTTATAAAATACTAGCATACTAAAAATATGACCTCACTGAACTGAATGTTTAACCCTCAGAGACCCAAATATTGATACTCATGACATTTTTTCACCCTTAAACATGTCTCTAGAAAGCCTTTAAATATAAAAACAGGCAATATTTGCTTTAATATATATAATCTGGAGAAACATTCAAAATCGCAACGCTGGGCATTTTGGGCAAAATTTCAGCACAATTTATTGATACAGAAAGGATATAGTCATGAAAAGTCATGAAATTTCACTTTTTGATAATTTAAATACTGCAATAAATATTCATATCAATTTTAAATATAATTTAGTCATTTTGAATACCACTTTA
>NW_015558595.1:799019-800266 GCF_001515605.1 Sinocyclocheilus anshuiensis | reverse complement strand
ATATATATATATATATATATATATATATATATATATATATATATATATATATACATATATATATATATACACATATATACATTTAATGCCGCTATATCAGTGTGTGTGTATGTTTGTATATATATATACTGTATATATATATATATATATATAGCTAAATCAATGAGACAATAGTGATATAATCTTTGTCATTGAATAGGCTCGGACTATATTGTGTGAGAAAAATGTGGAGAAAAATGTTTCAAAATGTCAGAGCATGGAAGCATTTTTCCATTATTAGACACATAGAAATAAAATAAAATAAAATAAAATAAATATAAGATGTCAAATACTTGCTTTGTAAATAGATACATTTGTTGAATTGTGTTTAGCATTAGCAATGCTTTATTCAAACTTTGCAATTCTGCTACGCTGGGTCTCTGAGGGTTTTAAATTTGCGAGTGGTCCCCAGTTATCATCTCAGAAGTAAAAACGTATATTTTGTGTTTTTGACAGTCCAATAAAATATTCTGTTAGGAGGAGATGATAATCATAGTTGACTTGGCTTTCAGTTCATTCATCATACTGGAAATGGAAGGTCAAGTTAGAATGCATTCCATTGTGGGATACAGTTTTCCACACAGCGTGCTGTTTTATTGTTTGGCAAATGTAGTTGCTAATTTGGATGTTCCACAATCTGACAATTTACATTCTGCACAAAATAAGCATACTGTGAAAACAGTATATAGTATGGAAGTATAGATTATTTAGTGATATAAAGTGATGTTGACCCTGAGCAGTTCCTGGTTCTTCTCCTCCAGCTGTCCCTCTAAATGTCTCATACGCTCCTCGATACTTCCGTGTCTCTCCTCTGCCTGAACAACAAACACACACATTGTATTTCATCAGACAAGAAAATGTAAAGCCACAAATTAGCTCAAACCAGCAGAGAAAAGACCCTTGAACCATGACTATGATGTTGGCTGGAATCTTCATCTAGATTTATGAGATTGTGAGTTTGGTTTATAAGGTGCCGTCACACCAAACACCACAGACATGGTTGAGCAGGCAGGTAAAGAGATATAGCTTGTATTTCCTTAAGCTTCTGTTCTCTCCTGGGTGAACAGAAAGAACCAAGTATGTCAGCAACTCATTAAAGCGAAGAAAATCCCAGCTGAGCATCATATGCAATTGAAATACACCAGCAGTGAAGAGACCCACAGCCAGACAGAGTGAAGTGAATGAGAGAGAGAGAGAGAGAGAGAGAG
>NW_015558595.1:777298-798704 GCF_001515605.1 Sinocyclocheilus anshuiensis | reverse complement strand
AGAGAGAGAGAGAAGCTTTCAGCTCCACCTTCCTAAGACTGCAGTTCATATCCTGGAGTTTAGCTTCCATATCAGACTACCAAACCACACAATACAGAGAAATACCACACAACGTTAATAATGAACAGAGTATGAATCATTTCTATCTCTCCATGTTTCCACAGTAGAGTTTGTTAACAGTGTTTTAAAGAATGAACAAGAGTTTAATTTTTGTCTTGTACCTGTACATGCTTACTTTTCTTTAACCCTTTCAGGGGCAGTGGTCACTGTGAGAAATTCTCTCATTCGGGTTTAGGTAGGAATCGTTCCATTTTAATGAAAATTTTAGGTGCTTTTTTAAGAAAGAGGAAAAGTAGCACACAGGAAATATTATCATATAAATTATATTAAATATATGAATTATATAACAAATAACAATTTTATAAAGACTAAACGATGCAAATTTCTATAAAGTTTATTATATTTTTATTTTATAACAAAGTAACCATATATAAAGAACAACAAAAAAAAAATGAAAATTTTTTCACCAATATAATTATATTACAAATATAACACTTTTTAAAAGAAAGAATTAAAAAATAACAATGCTATATATTTTTTATAAAGTTAAATATAACCAACATAATTTTAAAAATTCTTCTGAAGTTAATTCTATTACTAATACAACGTTTTTATAAAGAACGCTTTTTATATATATCTAAATTACGTACAGTAAGCAATAAATACACAAAATGATGTAATTATTCTGTGCTTGGTGAAAATTAGTCATGTACAATTTGTTAACACATACCAGACAAAAAATATACTGAAAGATTTGACCATTCAAATACATTGGCCTTTCAAATCGTTCTTATCAGTACACTACACAAGTTTGAAAGAGATTTCATTCTACTGCTCCTGAAGATTTTGTAGTTTTTATGCTGATCAATTCACATAATAAATGTACACTAAGTGCAATGTAATGCTTTCCACCAACCAAACCAAGAATGTTTAGAGCACCTTAATGTGCAGTGGTCAATAGGAGAAACCACCTCAAAAATGGCCCTTGACCCCTAGCCTGAATAGCTGAACCCAACATGAATTGCAGTTTGATGTCTCTCTCTCTCAAGTATTACTGTTTGTCTGATTCGTTTCAGTGAATAGTTTGTTCTGATGGTTCACTTCAATAAATCAGTTCATTTGAGTTATCACTCAAGTGTTCCCAGATAATCCACTTCACTTTACTTCTAGTTAATATCAAAGCAAATGATAATTTAGTTAAAGACTTCCACAACACTGGTTTGCATTAAATGCAGAGCTAGTGCGTGTGTTTGTGTGGTATCCAGTACAGTACCTTGGTGAGAGCTGCTATCCTCTGTGCTAGCTCAGCCTCGACTTCAGGCAGAGTCTCAGCTTTCCTCATGGTCTGCTGTAGCTTCTGTTCCGCCAACTCCAGCCGCTCCTGTAACTGCCTGTTCTTCTCCTCCATCTGTGGGAGGAAAAACACACTCACACGCACACATGCACACACGCACACACGCACACACACACACACAGACTGATCAGTGAGAGTTTATCCTCATATTGCAGACATCATAGGACAGTCCAGCTTCCACAGCAACAATTGGATCATCGTGACTGTTTTCAGTGTGCCCAAACAAACAAAATTACATAACTGCCTTTTTTTGCCTGTTCTTGGAACAATTAAACTGTTATTAGAGGGTGATAAATGCATACTGACGCTTGGCAGCACCTGTTTAAATTCACTTACCTTGTATGGAAAAATGTTGTTAAATACAAAAATTAAAAATAGGTTTCTTTAATTGAAATAAAGCTGAAATAAAATAAAATGTACATATTACAAATGTTGCCATGGTGACTAACTTAAATAGTTACTAAAGTACAAAAATATCTAAAACTCAAATAAAAATAATTTAAAATTACTAACTTCTAACTAAAATGATGAGTTAACATGGAATGATAATGTTATAAAATATAATTTGTCACTTTGGATAAAAGGGTTTGCTAAATGAATGAATGTAAATGTAAATTAATTTGTCCCATTTTTGGGATATAATGCAGCAAACATCACTAAAAATCAACATATTTTACTAACAGACTTACTAATCTCTGTCTAAAAATAAAACAATGTTGCTGCCATCTTTCTGAAGTGATTTTACCCCCCGTAATTTGGCTCCAAATCTCTAGTGAAAACTGTGAACGTGTTTTTTTTTTCCCACATCTCTCAGCACTTTCTCATAAATCCTGGTAAATCATTTGGCAAGATATGAAATGGTGTCATGCTGACCATGATCTCAGCAGAATAAAATGTTCAATTACGAATGGAATGACTGTCTGTCAGTTGCCAAGTTCAAAACATCTGTGCGCTACGCAGTTAAGTAATTGCCGTATAGCAAAGCAATTTGAAATAATGCTAAAAAGAAAATAAAATTGGAATACAAGTGGTCAGAACCTGACCTGTCTGAGGAACGCCTCCTTATTGGCCAGTTCGTTTTCCAGCTTGTCTGTGATGTCATGTAGTGACGTGGACTCTCTCTGGGCACTGAGATAGCGCTTCTCAAGAGTCACGATCCGTTCCTCCATGTCTTCTTTCTGACACATAGCCTGTACACACACACACATATTGAGTGTTGGTTAGTGGCTCTCAGACACACACCTAAGATGGAGCCCGCAGGTGTAACAGTCTACTGTCAATTAAAACTCCTGCCCTATACACATAGGCTTGAGGACAAATATGAACACAAGCAAACACACACATTCGGACACAGACACGCACACACACTGCTCCAGGCTGCCACAACCTCTCTCCATCAATAGCTGTATCTCCAATCCAACAGACATTTCCCAGAATCTGTCCAGCTGTCGCTAATTATCAATGTGACAAGGCTGTGTCCGAAACCGAAGGCAGCTGCGTCCCTATTTGGTCAGTCAGTGCTATAACAGACTGAATTTTGTATAAAGGCACCTTTTAAGAAAACTGCATTTGAGTACAAAGGATGTTACACACATTCAAACGTCATATTTGGATTACTACTGTCTGATGAGGTTTCGGACACAGCCTAATTTAGATTAGATTAGATTCAACTTTATTGTGCAGTGTACAAGTACAGGGCCAATGAAACGCAGTGCATTTCAGATTTATGTCTGATTTGAGACAGAGGCTTGACATACACCCATACTGCACCTCTTTAATATCTCTCTGGTACTTGTTGTTCATGTCTTCGCTCTTGATGAGGTCTTTGCGAGCTGTCTCCAGCTCCTGCTCCACCTCGGACACGCGGGAGGACAGCGAGGACATGCGCTCCTTCATCTGCGCCAGCTCGTAATTCTGTTTCTCCAGCAGCTCCTGCAGCTCCAACACCTGACTGGCCTCGTCCCCCGACTCCATCGACCCATTAGACAACCGCTGCAGCCCAAACACACATAATACACTTTCTTTTAGAGTGAAAAAATGTTCTGAGATTGATTCAACAGATTAAATAAGGATGTTTAAACTATCTGTTAATTCAGTATAACTGCACATTATTAAAAGGGTTATAATTGTTAAATACAACTAAAACCAATTACTAAAATAACAAAAAAAACTCAAACTTAATAAAAACTATATATAAGTATAAAAATAAGTCAATAATCATATAATTAATTACTAATTAAATGGTAAAACCATAAATTGATACTGTAATACTAAATGAACACTAATTTATACTAAACAAATGTAAATACAGCACACTGAGAATTTATGAATGAAAGAAAATACCTATAATTAATATATTATTTTATACTAGTTTGAAGGTTTAATGTTTCAGCTAGTTCATCCATTCATTCACTGAAACGGTCATTTAGCACAGGGCTCTTTATCTGGATTGTTGAATTCCCAGCATGCAAATTTGTGTCTGCATTCTCAGTGTGTGAAACAGAGGCTCAGTTCTTTCCTTTGTCATGCCTAAAATAACATTTCTGTCACATATTCACACTAAAACTTGACACGTCTTGTGCTGCCCTAAAATTAGACTTTATATCCTTTTTAATTTATGGTGCAGACACCAAGACAGAAGGGTGATGAAATCATTTGCAGAGCACACAGAATTTACTCCGTCAAAGCTGTGAAGCCATGAGAGATCGACACGACTTCACCAGAAGAGGGTTCTGTGATCGTGAATAGACGAGAATGACAAGACAAAGAATAGCCGTGGTTTATTCTGGAGCTGCTGTAGGGCCTGATAATGACTCACTCTCACTTTTTCACTCCCTCTTAATGGTCTTTTTTGTCTGTTTCTATTTGGGAGGGTCAGATTTGTTTGTTACGTACAGGCAAAGCCAGTGACCTCTAGTTGGTCAGCTGGACCCATGCATCAGTGCCAGAGGTCCTGGATATTGTCAGTACTGCTACTAAATCTATCGAGCATCATGGGAGATTAATTTGGCCAATTGAGATATACTGTGAAAGTGCCAACCTTTATCTTTTACGAGGCCACACATTCCTGTCATCACTGTCACCATGCCAACACAATCTAATGCCGCGCACAGTGCCCACCGGTGACAGTGAGAGGAGGACGACTCTCTTGTTATCTTTTCATCAGGAATGTGAGGCAGGAATGAGATTTTGCCACGACTGGTTTAACGGCCCATTAAATGTGATCCAGAAATACAGTCTGACAGGATGACTGTGTGTTGACTGTACAGAGGAAGGTTTATTGATTTTATTGTACACATCTGTGTTCAAAAACTATTTTCAGTAGTTTCTTTCTTTTCCAATTAGACTAAAAACTGACTGTACATCAAAATAAATCATGTCCAATCACCAATTATGTACAGTGCCATTCAAAAGTTTGGGGTTTGGATTTTATTCCGCAAGCAAGCATTAAATTGACCGGAATTGCCGGTAAATTCAGCCTTGCCATCACAGGAATAAACTACATTTTTAAATATATTAAAATAGAGTTATTTTAAATTGTATTCATATTTCACATTATTACTGTTTTACTGTATTTATGATCAAATAAATGTAGCCTTTGTGAACATAAGAGATTCTTTTTTTTCAAAAACAACAATAACAACAAAAATCTTATCGACCCAAACTTTTGAACGGTAGTGTACATTTAGCATTCATAAAACACAGCCTGACTGTAGAGAGACTATTAACCACTCAGTTTAGAGCCTGCTCCCCCACCTTGCCATGAACTTTCTGGGCATCAGTTCCCTCCAACAAGTCCTCAGCCCCTTCTCCTGACGCCACCTTCCTCTGAATATGGGCATTCTGCTCTCTTAAGGCCACAATCTGCAAAAGCACAATTCAGAGAGAGTTAATCACAAATAATAACCAGCAATATTTATATCAAAACACACTGTACTGTGTTGTTTGGTAGGACACTTTATGCCAGATAATATACCAAACAGTAAAGACATAATAGGGACATATTATCATCCTAACATAAACGTCACTGGACCAATAAATCCTAAAAAAAAGTGATATGCATATACAACATCAAATATCAGCCTACTAGTACTACTTTATTGCCTTGTGCAAATAAATAAGAGAGACTGTATTACTCTTTATTTGTATCACATGGAAGCAAGAAACATTTCCATTGTCATCCAAACTTTTTTATTTGTATTTGAGGTGTTATATATATATATATATATATATATATATATTCAAATTGGATATTCATACTGTTTCAATGGCCAGACCAAATCATATTTTTACTGGAGTGTGTGTGTGTGTGTGTGCGCACGCGCGTGTTCTTCCAGAGTAATTTTTGTATGATGTTCATATATAACGTTCATTCACATGAAAACTGCAAGCATACAGAAAAACTGCATCATAAATCAAACTTAGACAGCTTAGAAGTGTTCACTTCATACATGTAGCACATCAACAGCAAGCACGGTCAATTTTCCATCAGTTTTTAATTGCAAATGTACAGTAATGTACCTCTCCTGACAGGAATTATTGTGGTAGAAATGTTGGAAACGAGCGGCTCTAACTGATCGTTTAACAACCAACCCCAACAATTTGTTACAGCTGCCAGGACCAACTGGATTTTTAAATAGAAGCAGTGGTGTAATGTTATGAAGTAATAATACTTCGATTTTATACAAGTTTGATAAAGTTGGTATTGAGTTACTTACATTTTAGATGCCTGTTTTTGCCGTATTTCGCCAATGAAAATAGTTCCAAACAGCACTGTTTTGCGCCGTTGAGCGGCAGATGGCGTTTCCTTATTGAATGAATCAGTATTTTGAACGAATGATTCAGTGACTCACTCATTAAAACAGTCAAATGTTTAATTCCTGAATAAATCAACCTTTTGAATGAATCGATTTAATCTCAATGACTCGCTCATTAACAGTGACTTGCTGCCACCTACTGGCGGCTTTACTTTCACATTTCAAGTATCTTTTCATGTTTTAAATCTTTTGAAATAATAATATTCAACGTTTTACGTTTAAAACAAAGCATTATTTATGCATTTGTAACTGCAGGTTAAATGCATCCATGTCCCCTCTGAGCTGCATTAAACAGTCTGTGTAAATGAATCTAAATGCCACTTCAGATGCAGATTTCATATTTGCAAAAACAGTTTTCTTTTGTTGGAATGGAAGTCTTTGTATCAGATGAAGTGGCAAAATTTTATTATGACCCCTTTAAGGGCATGTCATCAAAGTTTCTATAGGGATTTCACATGACACTTCTAATTGCTGTCACAAGACTAGAAATATTAAATGTGAGAGACAAAGTTAACATTCTGAAGTCATCTCACTGGATTTTATATGTCAGTTATAGACAAGTTGTGGTAAATGTATGCACTTAAAATTCTGTGAAGCACAACTTAATTGCACTGTGAAGATCACACGAGAAGCGACACTTAAGAGAGGGTCACGTTTAGCTTCACAATGTGTCAATTACATCAAGTGTAAATGTGACCCTCTCTTAAGCATGTATACGAGAGTTGGCAAGAAGCAATAGTTAAAAAAAGTTTAAAATATACATATTTTTCTCACACACACACTTATTGTTTGTTTCACTTCAGAAGACAACGATTTTACGAGGTTGCTATTTTGTAGGAATTCATACGGAAATATAAGATTTTTAGAACAGTAAGTATGAAAGTCCATCCTTAACCCCACAACTAAACCTAACCATCAGTGGGCCACAAACAGATTGTACAAAAATGTATGAATGAGATCGTACAAACTCAAATGAATTGGCCACCAATTAAAATAGTTATGAATCGCCATAAGAGAGTGTGTTGGGTCGTACTATATGGATTACCATCATCTTTTTGGTGCATCAGCTTTTGGGCACCCACTCACTCGCATTATATGGACTCACATGGATGGATTATTTTTCTAAAAAAAAATTCATTTGTGTTCATGTGAAAAAATAGTCCAACACTAAAAATTATTCCTCAAAAAAGATTTTGGAGTTTGTTTTAGAAAAAATTAAAAATACTATCTCAGCCTTTCTACTTCAAAATTTCCCATTTAAATTACTATTACTAGCAATTTCTGAATGAAAATTGTTTCAAAGAAAATCTTTCATCACATTTTTTCAGTGTACACATCTGGGATGACTTGAAATTTCCCCTAAACAGCATTAAAAAAAACGTCAGGTTAACATTGGCAACCCAAGTTTGTACATAATAAATAAATAAATAACCATACTTTTACTATTGGTACCCTACTGTTGCATAATAATATCCCTTTCAAAAAAAGTACAATATACTGTTGATGTTGATGGTTATACCATGGTAGTTTATATATACCATTGTACTCAAATCATTAGTGACGTGACATGTGGTCAAGTATGGTTACCCATACTAGGAATTAGTGCTCTGCATTTAACCCATCCTAAGTGCACACACACAGCAGTGAACACACACACACCGTGAACACACACCCGGAGCAGTGGGCAGCCATTTATGCTGCGGCGCCCGGGGAGCAGTTGGGGGTTCGGTGCCTTGCTCAAGGGCACCTCAGTCGTGGTACTGAAGGTGGGAGAGAGCGCTGTACATTCACTCCCCCCACCTACAATCCCTGCCGGTACAAGACTCGAACCCGCAACCTTTGGGTTACGAGTCCGACTCTCTAACCATTAGGCTACGACTTCCCCAAATGGTTTAAATAAAACCATTTGGTCCCCAAATTACGAAATGGTTTAAATAAAAACATGGAACTTTTTATACTTTTATACTACACTGACAGCCACTAGGTCATACACTATATGTAAGTTAAGAAATGCTGTATATCTAGACCAGCACAAAACTTCCACAGCCCAATAAATGTAAAACTGCAGCACATTCAAATATAGCAGCAGAAGTTGCTGACCATGGCCGCTGGCATATGCTCCCTAATAAAATAACCTATTCTTCTAGGAGCATCTCTAAAGCAGGTTATCTGACTGATGAGCACTGTCACACCAACACACACGTTGTGTTCTCTCCAGACTAAAGGGCATTGGGAGATTATTCCACAGCCATGTCAAGATGCTCTGTCTGTCCACAGTGATTTCAGAGAAAGCAGGATAGATGGATGGATATAAAGAAGACATCCATTTCCTTTTGTTTGATTTATCGCCGCTCACCACGCATTCATTTAATGAGGTGGCAATTAAGGGGGCTTCGCACATTTGAAGGCTAAGAAAGGGAATTGTCTGCCAGTTTTCGAGGCCGGAAGATCAAACAATCCCGCACCTTGTGACTCCACAAAGAGCCGGAATATTGAGTCAACTTGCAAATGAAGGTAAATGAGAAGTGGAGGCCCAATGAAAGTAAGCATGTCTGCTTTGATGTCGTTCATTTGGTCTTATCAAAGCAGAGCACCTACGAGCCCAGCAGTGCCTGAAACACTGGTTTGTTTCAAACAGAAGACAACTACTTCACAGAAACCCGATTCATCTTTGTGACTCACCTGAACAACATTTTGCTCCCTCTAAGACTGAGATATTAATGTGAACTTGAAATAGAGATAGTTCAGTTATACTCGTGCAGAAATTAATTCTGAGAACGCACTGAGAGCTAAAATATGTGAAATATATAAAACTTAGGAACTGAATACTATTATGCAGATAACTGTTTACATCCTAGAATATATTCTATACTGGATATTGTTTTTCATTTTTCAAACTAGTATCTGAAACAATATGCAGTATGCAATAATAAATGTTTCAAATAGTAGTATGCTACACTTTTCACATGAACGAATTACACTGTATTCATTGAAGAACAGACAGGATAACAATCTCGATTCTTCATTGTTCATGGTTAATTTTTTCTAATGTATCAACAGTTTCCAGTTTCTCCCAGTTGCTGTTAGTTTTTTTTCACCGTTTAGACGTAGTTTGAGGAGTACAGCCTTTAATTTCCGCATTTCAGACACTGCTCACTATGGAAACCCGTTTCTGCCACTGAATAAAAAAGAAAAAAGGTAATTGCGACTTTTTATCTCACAATTCTGACTTTTTTTCTCATAATTGCGTGATACGAACTCACAATTCTGAATTTTTCCTCAGAATTGCATGATACGAACTCGCAATTCTGACTTTTTTTTCTCAGAATTGTGTGATATAAACTCGCAATTGCGAGACAAAGTCGCAATTTTGAGAAAAAAGTCAGAATTGCGAGATATAAACTCACAATTGCGAGAAAAAAAGTCAGAATTGCGAGTTTTTATCTCGCAATTGTGACTTTATAACTCGCAATTGTGAGTTTATATCAAGCAATTCTGAGAAAAAAAGTCAGAATTGTGAGTTTATATCTCGCAATTCTGACTTTATAACTCGCACTTGCGAGTTTATATCTCGCAATTCTGACTTTATATCTTGCAATTCTGACTTTATAACTCACACTTCTGACTTTATAACTCGCAATTACGAGTTTATATCTCACAATTCTGTGAAAAAAGTTAGAATTGTAAGATAAAAAGTCGCAATAACCTTTTTTTATTTTTTATTCAGTGGCGGAAACGGGCTTCCATAGCTCACACAGACAGAACAGATCTTAAATAATCTTAAGCACATGCTTAGCTTTAATAAGTACAGTGTGACATCTGTGCTTCTCCTGTCTGGAAAAGCACCAGCCACCGCTGTATTCTGAACATTCAACTGTCTCTGCCATTTCGCTAAGATGTGTAAATGTCCTTTTATAACATCAATGAACAGTCATTCAAAAGCATGAGGTTTTCAATGACTAGTACTAATAATAAATAAACATTTTCAGAGAAGTAACCTTGGGCAGCTTAAAGGGCTGGATGAAATTTAAAAGCGGCCTCAATTGAAATCCTTATGTTTTTTAATTTCCCAGAATTCAGAGCAAAGCTTTCTCTTGGTTGACACGCACTCACCCACTTGACGTTGGCGAGATGTAAGTAAAAATGTTCTCATCAATATGTTTGCTGTTAGTTTTGATTTGTTGAGTCTTTAGATATTTTACATACAGTATGATTTATTTGTTATCTCGCTTTATCCGTCTTAGGACTGAGTCATTGTCTTGTTTTAAATAACTGCTTTCACCTCTTCTCCCCTCGCCGTCTGTCTGGCTCTTTGATCTGAGGCGGCCCTCTCTCATGACCCGAAGAGATCAGATGAGTGTTAATTCAGAAACAGAGACATTATAACACACAGCAGAACTCGCAGTGCAGTCAAAATTAGTACACACAATCTCAACACTGAATATCTCTTAAAGGAAAAAAAAAAAGTTTGAAGCTCTTTCAGCTAGAACTGCACCATCTGGACTGCCAGTACTAGAATAAACACTAAAATACACAATGTACTATTTGCTCTGTTGCATTTCACACTAATCAGATCAAGCAAAAACAACACATCATAGCAACAAATTAAATATATATATATAGCATGTTTACTGCGTATATTTAACTCCTTTTTTGGTGCAGATTGCTGAATAATTACATAAATCAGAGCATGTGTACCTCACCTCCTGATTGGCTGCGGCCAACTCCTCCTCCAAGGCAGAGACCCTCTCTAGTGACGCCCGCAATCTCTCTCGTACCTGAACGAAACACAAAATCCCATCACTCACTGTTTTTCAAGGCTGTGCTCTACTCTGAACTAATCTGAGAATGTTTTTTAATTCCTGATTTAGAATTACATTTAAATTATGGTCGCAAACATTATGCAGAATTGCAGAATTTATGGAAGTAGAATTAAAATGGAATACCGTTCTTAGAAACTGCTAGTGTAGTTTTAATAGTATATTTATTTTTCCATTGATGTATGGTTTGTTAGGATAGGACAATATTCGGCTGAGATACAACTATTTGAAAATCTGGAACCTGAGGGTGCAAAACAATCAAAATATTGAGAAAATCGCCTTTAAAGTTGTCCAAATTAAGTTCTTAGCAATGCATATTACTAATCAAAAATTAAGTTTTAATATATTTACAGTAGGAAATTTACAAAATATCTTCATGGAACATGATCTTTACTTAATATCCTAATGATTTTTGGCATAAAAAAAAATCAATAATTTTGAACCATACAATGTATTTTTGGCTATTGCTACAAATATAAAATCGATAATTTTGACCCATACAATGTATTGTTGGCTATCGCTACAAATATACCCGTTCTACTTAAGACTGGTTTTGTGGTCCAGGGTCACATATGATACTGTCACGGTGCTACTGTGTTGGAGCGCGGAGCGAGGAACGAGGAGACCAGGAGTACATCAACACAGGACATTTTAATTATAACCATGGAACCAGGAAAACACACGTAGCAGATGAGGTAGACATAAACAGACATTCACAATACCGGATGCCGAACTGATCACATGGAACACTTTATATACAAATGACATGACGTTGGGATGACGAGACACACCTGGAATCAAATTGGAAACAATCAGGGAGCAGGAACAGGAAAACCAAATAAGGGCATGCAAAGACAAGAGGGAAAACAAGGAACACATGGGGAAGAAAACAACAAAACGGGAACACAAGTCTGACAGACACATTATATGATCAATAAATGAAATCTTAACTATAAATTTGTATTTGATTTAGAAAAATGTCTTATATTTAATAAATTAAATGTAGTTCCAAGGACCACAGTGGGAAAAAAAATAATGTACAGGTGCATCTCACTAAATTAGAATGTCGTGGAAAAGTTCATTTATTTCAGTAATTCAACTCAAATTGTGAAACTCGTGTATTAAATAAATTCAATGCACACAGACTGAAGTAGTTTAAGTCTTTGGTTCTTTTAATTGTGATGATTTTGGCTCACATTTAACAAAAACCCACCAATTCACTATCTCAACAAATTAGAATATGGTGACATGCCAATCAGCTAATCAACTCAAAACACCTGCAAAGGTTTCCTGAGCCTTCAAAATGGTCTCTCAGTTTGGTTCACTAGGCTACACAATCATGGGGAAGACTGCTGATCTGACAGTTGTCCAGAAGACAATCATTGACACCCTTCACAAGGAGGGTAAGCCACAAACATTCATTGCCAAAGAAGCTGGCTGTTCACAGAGTGCTGTATCCAAGCATGTTAACAGAAAGTTGAGTGGAAAGAAAAAGTGTGGAAGAAAAAGATGCACAACCAACCGAGAGAACCGCAGCCTTATGAGGATTGTCAAGCAAAATCAATTCAAGAATTTGAGTGAACTTCACAAGGAATGGACTGAGGCTGGGGTCAAGGCATCAAGAGCCACCACACACAGACATGTCAAGGAATTTGGCTACAGTTTTTGTATTCCTCGTTAAGCCACTCCTGAACCACAGACAACGTCAGAGCCACAAACTGATCACCTCCATGCCACGCCGTATTGAGGTAGTAATTAAAGCAAAAGGAGCCCCTACCAAGTATTGAGTACATGTACAGTAAATGAACATACTTTCCAGAAGGCCAACAATTCACTAAAAATGTTTTTTTTTATTGGTCTTATGAAGTATTCTAATTTGTTGAGATAGTGAATTGGTGGGTTTTTGTTAAATGTGAGCCAAAATCATCAAAATTAAAAGAACCAAAGACTTAAACTACTTCAGTCTGTGTGCATTGAATTTATTTAATACACGAGTTTCACAATTTGAGTTGAATTACTGAAATAAATGAACTTTTCCACGACATTCTAATTTATTGAGATGCACCTGTAAATCTTTATTTTCACAATGTTATTTAAAAAAAATGTGGTACTGTATGGCAAATTCAGTGGCATTATGGCATTTTTTTTTTTGTCTTACAACTATTAATCGCCCTCTCTGGTGACCTGTTTGATCACTGGAATCATTTCAGTGGGTTCAGTCCTTCATCACTGGACGTTCAGTGGTCACTAAACCTGTGATCCCATAAATCATGAACATTTTCTTGCCGTCTGTTACCTAACGCCTTATAAATGACACTGTCTGCAGAAAGCCGCAGAATGGATTACAGCTGGATGAAGTGCCACACAAGGGCTTAATCCATAAATAAAATGCCACTGGATGAAGGAAAGGAGAGGAGGGACAGTGGGTCGCAGTGTTTGATAAATGTACTTCCACCTCACAGTCCAAAAACCAGGAGAGAAAACTGTTACATAATATTATTTTGGTTATTAAGATTGATCAGTCAGCCAACAAATTATATGGGTTAAACATCAACAGGTGTGTGGTATATTTAGTGTGTCACATTTTAATTTATACTAGCAGATTTCTATCTTTGCAATGCACTGTAAATTCAACAAAAGAACAACAGGAACCTCTCGGGGTTTACCTTCTCATCCAGTGCTTTGTGGTGCTCAAAGAGGGACTTAAGAGCTTTGAGGACCTCCACCTCACTGGAGACCCCAGAAGGAGACTGGGCCTGTCGTTTTACCACTGTCATGCGTAGGGAACGTTCATGCCTCGAAACCAAACACTCCAAATGCTCCAACAGCAGCTGTGGAACATGTAAGGAGTTAATCTCATGATGTTCATCATCACAATCCTCCATTACTATTATAAACATTAGCATTAAACCAAATGTAAAATTGAACCTAAAACTAATATTAATACTAATTTTAAAGTTGAAATTAACAAATGAAGATGGAAATTAAATCTAAAAACCCCAAAGTTAGTAAATAACCTAAAACTAAATCTAAAGCTAAAACTACAGCTAAATATAAAACAAATACTAATTCTAAAACTAAAGTTGAAATATAAAACTAAATTTAAAGCTCAAACTGAATTTAAATCTAAAAGATAAATCCATGCAAAATTCAAATTTTAGTAATTAATCTAATACTGAACCTAAATCTAAAGCCAAAATTACAACTAAATCTAAAACCAATTCTAAACCTAAAGCTAAATCAAAAACTACATTTAAAATGTAATAAAAAAAACTAAAACTAAATTACATAAAAAGCTTAATATAAATCTAAAGACAAAATTTAAAAAAACTAATTAATCTAAAACTAATTTATTACTAATCAAAAAACTACAGCTATATATAAATATAATGCTAATTCCAAAACTACAATTAGAAGCTGAAACTAAAACTTAAATTAAATCTAAATTTAGTAGTTAATCTAAAACTGAACTCAAATGTCTAATGCTGCAACATGAGGTCAGTTTTTTTCATTATGTCACTAAACCCTAAAGGACATTCTTCACATGAAAATTAATGGCATGTGCTTAACACACCATTTAGTCTTTTCTCATTTTACAAGGGAACCCTTTCAGATGGATAACAACATTACACACAAGAAAACCCATTACATTACTAAAACAATAAAGCAGACAC
The DNA here is from genome assembly GCF_001515605.1 of Sinocyclocheilus anshuiensis. NCBI lineage: Eukaryota > Metazoa > Chordata > Actinopteri > Cypriniformes > Cyprinidae > Sinocyclocheilus > Sinocyclocheilus anshuiensis. The sequence continues at coordinate 783,979 of NW_015558595.1, read as the reverse complement.
AACAAATAGAAACCCCCTGGACCCGGCACAAAGGAGATTATTTTAATGTGGTTACTCTCTGCTCTGGTACATGGCATAAAAAAATCAATTCGGCCCCAAAGTCCCAATGACACTGTGGAGAGAGAGAGAGAGATAACCGTCTGGCTGGATGAGTGGACATAGATTACTATGGATGGCGAGAAAAAGTGTTTATGTTGTTTTGAAATACTTGCTCAGAAAACCTGCTCCGAATGATGCTGAATTGCATCTAAAGCCGGATGCAGGATATTCCTACTCAATATCTCCTACTTCCAACCATGAAGGTGCTCCACTGATTGATGCTCAGAAGGTTTAAAGAAAGTAAACAAGGTATAAAGAAACGAAACACTACTGTTCACTTTGCAGGTGTTCGATGGCCAACTGAGAAGCCTCTTAGCATACTGCAACCTAATTGTGGGCATAAAGAATGCTATTTAATGCTAGCATTTGTTTTGCAAGTGTATGATTAACATAAGAGAGAATTATTACAAATTTGTTCTAAACAAGCTTCATTATCATATAATTAGGAACTTTGACTCATTGTTGCATTTTATTTGTTTAACCCTTTAACTGTCACCCGTCCCCTCTGTGGGACGCCTAAGTTTACTTCACTATATTACAATTAAATCCTAATCTAATCATGACAAACTATATATCGTTGGAAAGGTCTAAGACTCCCAAACAGATATTTTACCAATGTTTTTGTTAAAAATTATGTAGGAAAAGTAATAGATTAATTTATGACAAGAGTGCACCTCAAAAATCTACATCGTAACAGGAGTTCTGACCTTTGTCAAAAAAAGTCTTCTTCGTTGCCTTTTTCTCTATCACACTTTAGAAATCATCAGAAATTATATATCAATTGAAAACTTTAAATCTCAAAATTCATCCTTTGAAACCCATTTTAAAATCAAACATTGCATTACCATTAAAAAGGTACATCAATATCATGTTACAAAATGTTTTCGTTCATGAATTATAAAAATTTAAGTTTGGATCGTGCACTTTCATGTCTATGTTCAAAAATGTGAGTGAGTAACAGTTAAGGGGTTAAAAGGGACTGTACATCCCCCGGCCGCCAAGATAATGTGACTAAATATAAAACTAATAATAAATAAAAAGTAAAAACTAGCTAAATCTAAAGAACATCTTATAAGATAATGTTAAAACAATCTAAATGAAATAAAAATAATTAATACTTAATCAAAAACTACAATATACATAAAACTTATAAATAAAAATAACTAATACTAAACCCTAATAAACTTTAAACTAAAGCTTATGCTTAAGCTAATACTTCTAAAGCTAATAACCTAAAAAGCTAGCTATAGCTTAAACTAAAGTTAAAAGCTAAAACTAAAAGCATAATTTTAAAATAATGATAAAACTAAAATATGTACAACTAAAGATACATCTAAAACTAAAGCTAAATGTCAAATTAAACCTTAAGCACAAGCTAATACTGATACTAATCTAAAAACAATCTCAAAGCTAAAGCTAAAACTAAAGCTAGAATAAATGCAGAACAAAAACGATAGCTAAAAGAATGTTAGGCTATGTTTAGTCTAATTCTTAGCATGCTAGTGAAATCGTAGTTTATTTCTGATTTTCTAAGTAGGGAGTTCAACTTCAAGTGGAGTCGCCAAGAAGGTAGTTGGAAATTCAGACTTCTCTAGTTGAATGTAAGGCAGCATTAGGGCTGCAGCAGCACATGTACAGTACCTGCCTGAGGGCTGTACAGGCAGTGCTGTTGCAGTGCTGCTCTAGAGACCTATGCAGAAGCTGACCTTTCTATTTCTGCTCAGTTCCTTGCTCTCTCATTCATAACCCTCGGTCTGTGCCAGCCTCTGTCTTTCCCAGCGCCAGCTCAGCACTAAAACAACCCTATAGCCGGATAATGCAGGTTAGGTTACTCTCTCTCCCTCTGTGTATGTCTGTTTTGGTGGATCAGATTCACACTGGTGCCGTCAGTAGACACAGCCATTAGCTAATACATGAATCTCAGAATTGATCTTAAATCAATATATGTACAGTAACAATATGAGGCATTTTACTTGAAGGGCTATCCTGCGCAAAAGTTCAACCTGTACATTTTCATCTACATGCTTCATTTTTTTGTTAATACTGCGTTTTCATGACCTCATGACCTCACCTTACTTTAAGTGTTATTTTATTTCTATGGACTTAGATTGTACTTGTTTCTGACTGTTTGATATAATTTGATACTGTATGGTGTACAGTACATAAGTGCACCAAATACCTTTTTTTCCACAAAAGTTTTACTAATAAAGAAAAGAAAAGTACTTTTAAAAATGTTTAAAATGTTGTACACTCATATGAGACAGACACCAATCATAAGTATCCTAAAAAGTTTTTTTCTACATAAGTGTAGTTGACTCCTCAAGGTGGCCACCATGTTGAGATAACATTACCTCATACGTACTAATGCATAGAAATTATCACTTATAAGAGACATCTGAACAATCTTAACAATTTGCAGGGTAAGATTGTGGTCCAAATGACACTTAAAATGAAAATCAATGGCCAAAAATTCTCTGCTATGTTCACAATGTTGATCTAGGCTATACTGGCTGCAAAGTAATAGGGAGTATACAGTGAAGATTAGACAAAGTGATTTCACTGGCATCGGCAACAAAAATGTCTTCTTTAGTACTTTATTAACCCAAGGCCTATAGTAAATGGCCAATGTCCCAATTAGCATAACATTTATGGTAAATATTACGTAACAAGAATTAGTGTGTCCCAAATAAATAGTTTGGAAAGAGTGCTCGTATGGTATACTACATCTTGTGGATTTTTGAAGTGTACAAAGTTTTTTAAGGGAATATCGCCTAAACCCATTGTTATTATGTCTCATTTATATTAACACCTATTACTCACATACTGTCTTACTGAAAAGTATGTACTTTCTACATTATCAGGGTCTAATTCACTTTTAGGGAATGTTGCTGCTACACAAACTGGGACAAAGTCTCTAAAATGATTAAGATATGACCTTTTCCATAATGACTGATGCATTGCAGAGTTTTGAGGCTTTGGGTTAAATACTTCACTCACAGTCACATTAGCTGCTCCCTGTGTAAGATTAGAAACTCTGCTTGAAATGCTGCTCCCAGAGTCTGTTGCTAATCTCACCCGAACTCTCGTCTTTTCCATTTCACTACATCTCCTTATCCCCCTCGATCTATGCTTCCCTCTGGTTTTTAATCCCCTCCGATATCTTCAATTCCATAATTGACTCTTCAAACGTGAGGCTGCGGCTAAGTACCGCAAGTAATTAATTGAATTGCAGCGTGGAGGTGGGCACGCCAGACTGCATTAGCACAGTGACTCAGGCAGGCACTGTGGGGTGAAGGAAAAGAATCGAGGTGAAAATTAAGCAGAAGAAGCGAGAATAACTGCTTTCTTGTGAAATGGAAGTGATATCCAAAGTGCTATCTTGTCAGACGTTTTGGCAGCTTATCTACATTCAATGCAAATGCTTGGTGACAATTTTATTGAAAAAGGCCAACCTGATATCTTGACTTACAGGGAATTATGATCTCACCGCTACAAGGATAAAGTTATCACTCAACTGTCATCTCATCACAATAAAGTCCCCATAAAAGGTGGTGCAGGGCATATCGAAGTAAGAATGTTGTGACTCTAAAGTAAGCATCTCAACAGACTCTACAGAATCTGGTTTCAGTTCATTGAAAGCAGTTTGGAGCAAGCAAAACCACCTTCACTCCAACAAAACATCATGAATTAGATGCACGAGTCGCTAAGTGGGCATCTGTTAAATTATTGGCTTTTTTGTAAGCAAGTACAACTTTCCAAGGTGGCTGATAGTTGAGGAGCACAATCTGTTCTTTGAAGTGCCTGGAAGACATAGTGTGTGAACTCACTCTGGTGTTGTTCCTCTCGGCCTTCAGCTCTGAAATCTCCTCCTCCTTCTCCAGCAGCTGTTCTCTGCAGGCGTTCAACTCTTTCGTCAGGGCGGCAAACTCCTGCAAGACACCAAACAGACATTTTAACATCACATGCACTGACTGAAGGGACACGGTTTGCTAAAGGACAATACATCCTAATAAAACACACCAGATCCATCTAATTATGGTCTTCAGGATTACTGGAAACTTCCAGGCAAGTGTGAGATTGGAGTATGTTGGAGCTAAACTCTGCATGACATTGACCCTCCCAGAGCAGGAGCAAGATCAGACTCCCCTGACCTGCCGACAGGAGTTGAGCAGTCAAATAATAGTAAAATAATATGGTGTAAAATTGTGAGATGGGTGGCTTGTTAAGGCCGGGACACTCCAAGCCAATGGTCGGCCATCGGTGAGCGTCTGTCAGGCTAGTTTTTTTTTTTTTGGTGTGTTCCACACGTCGGGCTCATGTCAACGGCAGTTTGCCCCATTCAACATGCTGAATCAGCGTCTGGGCTGTCGGTGAAACTGAGGACTCTGATTGGATGCTCAGTTTAGTGAACGAGTCAGTTCCCGAGAATTAAAGCGAAAGTGATGAACACGAGCAAGTAAATGAAGGCGGCACAGACAGAAGACTGTTCTAATATTACGTGATCTTACCCAAGCATTCCAATAAGCGAATATTTTCGTAACAACATGAGCCACTTCAAATGAAGAAAGTTGTCATCATAACTGAAACTGATATTCAAAATGGTAAGCAAGCGCTGCTTTGTTTGTTTCATATATCTGCGTATATCCTTGTTTCAGTTTCTCATTTTGAATGACGAATATATACTATTGACAGCAGCTGATTTAGACAGTTAATTCCTCTCACACAGGCTCAGAATGCCTGTGTTAGTTTGCAGTTGGCTGTAGTCTGAGCGGTGTGTTCAAGCGCAGCTTTTTGGTCCTGACGCCATCCAACGCGAGGTGACAACAACCATTGGCTTTCGTCACTGCTAGTTCTTTAAAGTTGGCTTGGTGTATAAATGCCTATAAATGTAAGTGCTATAGTTACCAAGAAAGTTGCTGCTCATGGTTAAACTTTTTACCAGGGCTAGCCAACCCTGCTCCTGAAGGTCTACCATCCTGCAGAGTTTAGCTCCAACCCTAATCAAACACACCTGAACTAGCTAATTAAAGCACTCAGGATCACTTGAAAATAGCAGGCAGCTGTCTTGGAGCAGGGTTCGAACTGAAGTTTGGAGAGCGGTAGTCCTGCAGGAGCAAGGCTGGCTACCGCTGCTTTAGACTCTGTGTTGTTCTCAGGGTTGATGTCACAGGTAAAAGTACTACAGACAAGAAGTAATACAATTCAGTACACACTACAAAAAGGCTGGAATTAGGGAACAGCTATTAACTTTTGTGGCCCAGAAATTTCCAGCAAATGCCACGACTGGAGAGAAATTATAACAATGTGGAACTTTTCACATCTGGGAAAGCAAAATCCCACATGAGTGAAAGGTACAGATTCAATGTACTCGTGTTAATCTGAATTCGGTGCCATTAAGAGGATTTCAGGAATGGTAGGAATGGGGCCAGGAATTGACTAGGGCTTGTATATGGAGTATGACGTAAGTGGTGATGCAGTTGTTTTTACATGGTACATTTAGGTGCCCCAATAAGCAAATGTGAAGAACAATACAGACTGAAGTCACCCTGCAACCCTATAACCTCAACTACAACTTTGGTAACAGTTTGAGAATAAGCGCAATGAATCAACCCAGGGACATGCAAAAGTAAAAAAAAAAAAGGACAATGAATCATTCCAGAGCACACCCGATTCAAAATTATACCTTTATCACCAGGATTGTTTAAGTTTGAAAAAACTATGACATTCAGTGACAAAATTTCTTACAGTAACACAACAGTAGCCTTGACCTTCCTTCTCTCAGCTATGAGTGGGATAAAATGTGCTAACTTCTTGAATATAATGAGCATCACAATGCATATGATGGATGGGGGTGTAGCCAGAATATAAAGGAAACTTTTAGACTATTATGTCTAGATAAATCTGTCTGGCAGTTGACTGAAGGTGAGGATCAGTGGTCTTATTTAAATTGGCAAGAGTTGAAATCTCTACAGCGGACATCTCGATTGATAAACATGAACTTGGTAGATGATGACAAGCCTGTCTCGCTGCCACCACACATGAGGGATTGGGATCATGCAAAAGGTAGATGTCTAGGACAATAACTCACTGGTGTATTGATCTAAGCTTGTCCTCTGCAGCAAGACTCCTCTGATCATAGAGGGATAATTGAACAGGACTCGATCCAGCTGGCCATCAAAGACCCCAGCAGAAGTCTTGTGATAGTTGGCAAGTTGTTTCATTGAGTGTAAACTCATGGTATGAGATAGCCATCCTATATGCACCTTAACGCAACCACTTGCTGTGATGGTAGTAATTACTGATGTTACATGGTGTTACAGTAAGACAGACAAGAACATATATGTGTGAGAGCAAAAAAGGATCCAGGCTTTATGTAGCTTTTCAAAGGGGATTTGCTTGAGCCCATCTTCAAAGTACAAACATGCTGGGACCTCACAGATTTCATCTTGGGAAGCTTTAAGATTCATCGCTGTGAACATATGCACCAGCGCACACATACAGACAAACACGGTCTAACAGCAAACCAGCTCTACACAGGCTGGAATTACAATCAGTTATGATCAAAACTCCCCTCTAGCAGCT
>NW_015558595.1:771451-777004 GCF_001515605.1 Sinocyclocheilus anshuiensis | reverse complement strand
ATTATTATTATTATTATTTCTGCAGTTTAGCGCCATCTGCTGTCAGAGAGTAAAAGTGCGCTTTCATCCAGAGCGTCTCTCACATGTTCCGCCATGTGCTTTTCATCCGCGCTTATTTACATCAGAGTGCGCACGCGTCTTTCAGGCAACATACAGCGGTGTTGTGCATTTTGACCAGTTTATGGGAAAAGTATTCTTAAAATGCATTCAAAATTCTGAATAATTTGTTATATATAATTATTCACGGTATTTAGAAGTGCCCACGATAACAATATCGTGCATATTCATTACCGTGATATATCGCATTACTGAATACCGGCACAAGTCTATAAGTAAGAGATTCATTTATCATCAAGTGTATGGACAGCTTCATTGATTATAACAGGAGTTTTGAGTGCTTTGAGTCTGGCTAGACTGAAGTCAGTGATCTTTAATGTAAATGTTTGCTCGCTTTCTCCATAATTTACTCGCTGTTTGAATAACTGAAAATTATTAAACTGAAAATTTAAAATTAACTGAAAATTATTAAAGTGTTATAATTAGTAACTTAGAATGTTTTTATTAAATTGTGATAACTTTAAATACAAATTCAGTCATATTAAAATATTTCATGACACCGTATATGGTACTTTTCTAAACAGATGGGTTTATGATGCGTGTAGTTAATAGATTACACTAACATTAGGCTACTTTAGCCTTACGCTGTAGTTGGTTCACTCTCTGCCTATGGGTAAGATATTTAATTATTCTTTGCTTAATGATTGTTTGGTACACCTAATTAACTGATATTGAAAAGCTTTTATCTTGGAACCGACGAACAGTCATTAGGTTTTCTCAACGGTAAGAAATAAATTTATTTATTTATTTATTTTTGAAGGAGGCGTGGTGGTTGGGGGGGACCCCCCAAGAGCTTTGATACAATTTGAACACTGCCCTTAAGTGTTTTCTGAAGTCAAAGGTCAGCGTTCCAAGACCAAACCAAATTCACTGCGGGGGGATCCTATGCTGCCCTTAGGCGGTAAATGTGGGGTGGGTAAAGCATTGGACCAACATCTGACAAACTCATTAGTGTGTGAAGTTCCCTCCAGTGTGGTGAGCACATACATTCTCATCTCTAACATAGAGCTTAATACTTGAGAATTTACCATGTTACTGGTGCTGTATAAAGACTGAAATCAAGACTAAATATGGGCTTTTCACACTTGAAATAATTCAGGGTCATTTTAAGTCGTGGCCTAATGGTTAGAGAGTCGGACTCGTAACCCAAAGGTTGCGGGTTCGAGTCTCGCACCGGCAGGGATTGTAGGTGGGGGGAGTGAATGTACAGCGGTCTCTCCCACCTTCAATACCACGACTGAGGTGCCCTTGAGCAAGGCACCGAACCCCCAACTGCTCCCCGGGCGCCGCAGCATAAATAGCTGCCCACTGCTCCGGGTGTGTGTTCACGGTGTGTGTGTGTTCACTGCTGTGTGTGTGCACTTTGGATGGGATAAATGCAGAGCACTAATTCCGAGTATGGGTCACCATACTTGGCCACATGTCACGTCACATCGTCACATCGTCACATTAAATCCTTGGATAACACAATCCAGGGTTATCTGGGGGTAAATGTTTTACATTATTTACATTTTACTTTCTATACCGATGACACTGCAATTCAGTGGTTTTCAGGAGTAAGGCTTCATAAATTATAAGCAAAGCAGCACTAACCCAAGTTATAAGTGGTGCGAAGTTCTTAAGGTCAATTCCGTGTCAAGATTTAAAAAGAAGTTTACCTGGAATTAAGCATAGTGTGAAAAGCCTGGAAGAGATTTCTGGCCACAATTCCACACACACACAAAAAAGAGAAAATTGATTTGGTTTCTTAAGTGTCCTGTTTCTCAAGATACCAAAGTCTGCAATCCAAGTCAAAGAAAAGCCAAAGAAAATTTCAATATGAACTGTGCTATGATATGTTAATTAACTGTATTATTATTAGTTTCTATTATTAATTCGCCAAAGGAATTTTAGGAGAAGCATCCGAGACAAAGTTGAAACTTAAACGATACATAATTGAGAACTCAATTAAGTTACCTTATGAGCAACCTCTGAGAAATAAATACAGAGCATTTTCTTTGGGAAGCAACAAAATCACAGCCAATTAGAACATACTTGGGACCAGATTTACTAAACAATGTGTAAATTAAAGAACACAGATGCAGTCGACTCATTTCCATAATGACCAACGCAGTCTACCAAGATCAGCACAAATTAGCAAATATCGCAGTGCAAAACGGGTTAAAATACACTTTATAGGGCATTTAATAATTATTTATTTGCCGTAGTGGAAAGAGTACTAAACAATTGTAAAGTATTGCTACTTAAGGAATAATTTACTTGAGTACAAGTAAAAGTACTGAAAAATAATGACTCCAGTAAAAGTAAACAAGTAGTTTGCTGAAAAACCACTCCAGTTACTGCGTTACAAAGTACTTTAGTATTATTTTTCTATTTTTACCCAAAATGGTGCAATGTGAGCATTATGGAGTATTAAACACTCTCATGTAGCAACTGTTTCACAAGTGAGACTCAGAAGTATTAAACTTATGACATTCCAGAAAATCCCTTATATGGACAAATGCATCAATACCAATGTATCACTACAGCTGAGTAACATGTAGATAGAGACATTTTGACTGATGAAACATGAAGACAATAAACACACAATTGTGATGATACATCTGTTTATTTATTTTCTTTAAGCCATTTCCGCTATTTTCATAAGAATGATGTATATTTAAAATGCAAAGCTAATCGACATAGCCTGTATCACAGTATATAATTTTATACAATAATATATTTTCTGCCTCATTCTGTGAAAAGAAGCAAGTTATTTCAAACACGACTGATGTTATATAGTGATTTTGGAGCAAAACATTATATTCATCTCAGAAATTGTCATGTTTGACGCTATGCTAAGCAAACATACTAGCTTTCCCCGTAGCCAGGAGCGATTGTTTTATAAGTAATTTTGAAAAGTAAGTCCACGTAAGATTATATTAATGTCCTTAAGAAGTGCAAAACAAAGAAGGGTAAGTGAGAGGTTTGATCAAATAAATTAGGGGTTAAAACAGTGTTAATAGAAAGGTGGCAGTAAAATCACTAAATATTCATGGTCATTGTCACTCCCTCACATACAGCCTTTCTAACGCAAAACATGTCTTACAAAAGTTAGATCAATATATGTTTTTTTTTGTGAATGAGTGGGCAGGATGATTTTCACATCATTTTGTAGCAAAAACTCTAGTCTACCACATCCAGTTCTCAAAAGTCTTGTGGACAAATGTTCTGTATCGCTGTGTCTGAAATCACATACTTCCCTACTAAATAGTATGTGAAAAACAGTATGTGAGCCGAGTAGTATGTCCGAATCCATAGTATTCGAAAAACAGTAGGCGAGAAGTACCCGGATGACCTACTACTTCCGGCGTGATTCTGAAGTGCGCATACGATGGACACTTTACTATCCCATGAAGCCACAGGAGAGAATTTATGAATGGAAGTGAAGCGACGCAACGGACACTGGTGGGTCACGTGACAGTAGCAACATGGTGGATGTAGTACGTCCGGATTTCATTCATACCACTCTCATTCATACTATATAGAACATTCTTTTTTAACGGGTGTGAAGTAAATTCATATTCAAATGTAGTACCTACTCAGAAAGTACGTGATTTCGGATGCACCATATGTGTTTTATGGCCTTATTTCAGTGACGTAAAAAAATTTACATTTTCACTAACCACGCATAAACGTTGTTTTCTCAAAAACACAAACATGTACATTCCTGTTGCTCTCATATTACTGAAGAACAGTTTGTGATGAATACAGTGTAATCAGATTTTAGCTATTAATATGTTTTTAAGATACTGAAAAAGCACAAAAGTCAGGGCATGTCAAAACTTCTCAAGGGCCCCAAACTCCCCAACCCTCCACCCAGACCCCAGGGAGTTAATGAGGACAGTGAAATGTCATAATTAATCTCCCCATAGTGTTATGAGAAGAAGCCAGCAAGGATTCAACTAGCCTGAGGTCTTTGACTCCAGAATATCTCCCGAAAAGCAACTACATATCTCACCATAGTTATCCCATACACTGACGGTGCCATGGGGCCCAGAGGGCCACTGCTGGCAGATGCCCATAATGGGCATGTTGACAACACTGCTGTCTAGCAGAAGTCACTCGGTTCAGTTTTGCACACACGTCACTGTGAATAAGTTAGCAAAGCGCTAATTAAAAAGTGTTGATTAGAGAGGTGGTGGTGCAGAGGTGTTAGTCTAAAGGAGAGACAGGCATAATTACAACATGTTCTACACTGCTTTAAACAACGACAAGAGAAAAAAATGGATAGACTTGTTAAAATGTTCAAAGCAAGGTGTCAAATTGAATTTTTACCCAGTATTTTTAAGAGGTATGCTAAAAATGTTTGTTTGCAACTTACTTAAAACAACAATGTACCCACAGTATGACTCAAAAAATACAAAATAAAACATTAATATCTTATTAATCGATGTAATATAAAGCAGAGCTATAAAGGGTAACTTGTCACCTCCTGGGGTGTTACCATGGCAAGCTAGTACATGCTAAGCTTTATATAAGGCTTTGTATTACAGGTGAGCGTCTGACAGAGGCACAGAAAATGTTGAAAATTCCAAATTAAAATTCTGTCACCATTTATCAACCTTAATTTCCAACTAGGGTTGTAACGATATACCGGTATGATGGTTTATCACGGTTTGAACGTGCATGGTTATCATACCGTAAACATTTGCATATCTACGGTTAAAAAAAAAAAAATGAATGAAAAAAAATCTCACCCGCGCACCTGCAACTTATTTCCGCTCGGCTGCTTCACTCTGCATTCACTCGGCTGCTAACACGCACGTACAGCGCAGAAAATGACAGAGACAGAGATAATATCTAATCTCCATCCCCGCCGAAAAAAAAGTTAATATCTGCAGTATGGGAATACTTTGGATATTAAAAAAAAACGAACGCGGGGTTGTCCTTGAGGACGGATCCAATTTGCAAAAAATGTGGACGCAAAGTGGCTGCAAAAGCAGTCAATACATCCAACATCTTCGCTCATATTCGCGGACACCATCCCTCCGTGCAGATAAAGGTATGTCGCATTAATAACAAGTTATAAGTTAAGGCCGTATGATTTCCGTGAATGTTTGTGAATATTAAAGCGCAAAGAGACTGCTATATGAATAATCTGCTTGTTTCTGCATGTCTCTGAGTGGCGCCGTTTTATCTACTGCATACTGAAGTGTGCATACATAAATGGTGTTTTCAGTGTTTAAGATACATAAACATGAACATCAGCAGAGCTGCTCTGAGAGAAAACATAAATAAACATTTCCTAGTTTTATTTGAGAAAAACCATTGTCAAATACACTCTGAAACTCAAAGGTCCGCTACAACCCGTCAAAATAAAGTTTGGTTTAAATGATTGAAATGATGACAGAAATATATTAGCATTGTACAATGTACTTCAAAGTTATAATAACA
>NW_015558595.1:769700-770792 GCF_001515605.1 Sinocyclocheilus anshuiensis | reverse complement strand
AAGGTGTGTCGCATTAATAACAAGTTATAAGTTAAGGCTGTATGATTTCCGTGAAGCAGAGGGAATCCCGGTGCAGTCGTGAACATGGAATTTACAGTATAACGAGGATGTCACGTAAAACGCGCAATCGGATGGATGGATAAATCGAAAGTAGTTATGATATGTTTGTGAATATTAAAGCGCAAAGAGACTGCTATATGAATAATCTGCTTGTTTCTGCATGTCTCTGAGTGGCGCCGTTTTATCTACTGCATACTGAAGTGTGCATACATAAATGGTGTTTTCAGTGTTTAAGATACATAAACATGAACATCAGCAGAGCTGCTCTGAGAGAAAACATAAATAAACATTTCCTAGTTTTATTTGAGAAAAACCATTGTCAAATACACTCTGAAACTCAAAGGTCCGCTACAACCCGTCAAAATAAAGTTTGGTTTAAATGATTGAAATGATGACAGAAATATATTAGCATTGTACAATGTACTTCAAAGTTATAATAACAACAATAATAATATTCTTTATAATAAAATTATTTATTTAAACATTGTTTTCTAGGAATATCATGTTTGTCCATGTTTTAACTTGGCCAAAAATAAAAGGAGTTATAAATGTTCATTTAAAAACATTTTAAAACATTAATTAAAATGTTAAAGTGTGATATAGATATACATAAGGTGTACAGCGCTATTTTTTATTGTTTTTTATTTATTTATTTATTTTCAGAAGGGAGACTTCAATACTTTCATTAAAATGGTTTCAAGTTTGTTGTAATAAAGGATTTGTTCACTCAAATAACTTGTTCTTGTTCTTTTAAGAGTCATTGTTACTGATAAGAATTATTGTTTAATATATACCGTGATAACCGTGAAACAGTGATATTTTCTGAGACGATTATCATACCGTGAAAATCTCATACCGTTACAACCCTAGTACTGTGTATATTTACATGTATAAATGAATACACACACATACATGTGTATATTTAAGAAATATATGTAGTATGTATTTATATTTATATCTAATATAAATCATATATATATATATATATATATATATATATATATATATATACACACACACACACACATACAT
>NW_015558595.1:755323-769422 GCF_001515605.1 Sinocyclocheilus anshuiensis | reverse complement strand
CAAGAAACAGATTTGGGTTGCCGGATAATATTAATAATAATATTATTTTTTTGTCTCTTAGAAATGCACATTTGATAGTAGCTTGAGTTAGGATGCAGAGGTAAATTTTTGTTTATTATTAAAATCAGTAACATCTGTAAAAATTGTAGCAACCTCAGTATTATATGGTTAAATTTATTCTGATTTATTCTTTTTTTTTTACATTTTATTAAGCATTGGTCTCCCATAGTAGCATAAATTTAAATCATGATAAACACAGTAAAAACCACACATATAGCACTTCAGTACCATAAATATAACTATATGGTATTTAGGTAGCCTATTTGTATGAAAAACAGTAGTCTAAAAACATTCAGTATAAATGCACACATGCTATAGCTTAATCACAAATACATACTACAATTACCATTACTCCTGTATAAAAATTCAGTGTGAATATCCCACATTTCTGCCACAATACCTTGGTGCAGTGAGTGTTACTACAGTAAATCCATGGTAAATGATGGCGATGTGTAGATTGAAAAGCCTTCTGACTGTCTCGTTGCACACAGTGTTTCTCCTGTTTGGCTTTAAACTAGTTTAAATCACAGAGTCATTTGTGTTCATCGCTGAATTCAAGCACTGGCTCTCACAGCGCTGTTTAGTGCTCGCGTGAGTAAATACATCTGCTCTAGTGAGCTCGCGCCGCGCAGCAGTTTGAACTTTGATCCGAGCGGATAAATGGTCCACGTGGCGCGCTTCAAATGAGTCGTGCTGTTTCGTTCCGCTTTTGGCGCATAAACATTATATCGATCATTTATCGAACTCTTCATACCGGTTTATCGCGATAATTATCGTTATCGAATTATTGCCCAGCCCTATGTAAGAGTCATTGTTACTGGTAAGAATTATTGTTTAATGTATACCGTGATAACCGTGAATCCGTGATATTTTCTGAGACTATTACCATACCGTGAAAATCTCATACCGTTACAACCCTATTTCCAACCCATAATTTTCCCCCCAAATTCCATAGCTTTCTTTCTTTCATGAAACACACTAAAAATATTTTGAACAACATTTAACTGCTCATTTCAATACAACAAATGCATATGGTAATCAGGGCCTGTCAAGCTCTAAAAAATTAAAAATAAATGCCACAAAAGAGGTCTTAAAAGGGCTGGGCGATAAAACTGTACTGCAAACTGTGCTGAAGATATTTATTTTCTTAAGGAAAAATGACTGGGAAAGTGTAACGAATTCAAAAACGTGAAGTGTTTGTCATGTACTGATAATAAAGAGTAGTTTAAAACCACAATTAACAGTCTGCTTTCTACAACTTTCACTTAAGAGCAAATATCTGCCTTTATACTTGAAAGAAATAAAGATTTGAAATTTATCATGATAATTATCGATATCGACTGATATGAAAAATTGTATTGTTATAATTATCGCCATATCGCCCAGCCCTACGCAGAATTTTGAATGAGATATGAGAATTATGGCAGAACAGACTTAAATTTTTGTCTGTTCCTCACACGAAACCATCATATGGCTTGAGAATGGGAAATACTGTAAGTCACATGGACTACATATATTTTGCCATTTTGTCTTTATTGGAGCTTGACAGTCCCTTTTCACTGAAAGTTTTTGTTGTATAGAAAAAAGCAGTGTGAACACTTTTCAAAATTTTCTCCTTTTGTGTTTCCCAGAAGAAAGAAACTGGGATTGGAACAACATGATGGTGAACAATTCCTTTAACTCCATTTCATATATTCTAAAAAGGCACCAAAACCATGTAAGTTGGCAATCTCACCCTGACAGCAGTGTGAAGTGTGAAGTCTGAATGACTAAGACCACCCCATTTTAAAGGCAGATGCAAGAACTGAATCGTGGAACCAGACCAAACCTGGTCTTCCCCAAGGAAATAGCACTACGGTTTGAAATGTTTGGGTTTGACAAAGCCTACAAAGAAATTTCTCGAAGAATGCCAACCAGTCAGTATGAAAGCCCTAGCACATGTCATTCATTCTATTTGGACTGACTCAAAACACTCTTTTTCAGCTTGATAAGATGTACTCCCGGGAGCGACGGGCTGTTTAAAGAGCGGAATGGATGAAAGACTGAGTAGGGTATGCAACTTAAAAACTCAGAGTGAGTTTTTAAGGCTTTAAATCAAAGGCCTGTGTAGTGATAACCTTCAAATGCACCTTGCGGCTCTTGTGAAACACTCATGTAAAGTGGCATGATGGAGCATTCCCACAGTGCAGCACAATAACTAATGAAATAAAATGAAACTGCAGAGAACGGGGAGCCATGCTTCATCATAAACAAATCAAAAACTCTACTAAGACAGAGAGAAATTTTAACAGCTGCATGGATGATATACAACCACAGACCCATTAAATTCTAGACTGAGGATGTTCTGCGTTTGATGAATCTTTAATGGAGGTTGTAAAGCTTTATTTACAGAATGTCCCATAGGGCACATGCAAGCTCACAGATGCATCGTGTGGAGAACAGAGTTTGTCTACTGTATGTTGCACGCAAGGCTTTCGAAACTAGTCCTTCAGCTGTACAGTAACAGCAGAATTCTCAAAGTTATGATGCAGTAGTATAATGAACCCTGTTTAAAAACAATTGTTACACTATCAAATAATCAGTTGTCGATTCTTAAGGACTACTGATGATTCTTAATATTAATTTTGATATCAGAGCAAAAATTAATACAGTACTGAACAGACTACCAGTTAAAAATTAATATGAATATAAAATAAAAATTAAACCAATAACATGTAGTCTTGAAATATTTCTCTGCTTGCTTCAAACATTCAATAATATAAATAATAAAGCTCATTTATATGCCAGAGTGCTGTTATAGCCTATGTTTCAGATTTCCCTCAAAGCTCAAGTAGCCCAAAAACCTAAAGAACAGAAACACATTTACATTATCATTTCTCATCTGCTTCCAACCCTTCCACTACTTTGAATGCATCTGTAATAAAAACTGCTTTAAATTGTATACGCGTTTGTAGCCGGTCAGTTCTGACTGGCTCCAGGTCAGTAAAGCATCTAACCAGAGCTAACCAATGGCATTAGAACAAGAAGGAGGAAAGGACTATGCAACCATCAGCACATCTCATTTACCTCCTTTAAATATTGAAGAAGGTCATATATGAATCTGCCAGCATCTCTTTGAGAAGCAAACCTTGTTTCTGAAGGTTGTTTACAGAATCAGGTCAGCATCTATATGGAGATTCAACACATGGATCTTTGTAACAGCCCTTGCTTCCTATACAGTTGAAGATGTAAATGTAGTGAAAAAGTGAAAATGTAGGTTATGGTTGATGGGCATTATAGAAAACAAATTTTGATATATCTGCCAGGACTCTTGGCATTATAAAATTAAGCAACTTCATTGAATAGTGATCTTCAGTCACTTTTTATTTGGCTTTGCAGTCAGCTACTTTCACATCCTTTCCTTCACAACTCACAAGTGTGACAGCACTGAGACAGAGATGTTTTAAAGGGATACTGTAGTTCACCCAAAAATGAAAATTACCCCATGATTTACTCACCCTCAAGCCATCCTAGGTGTATATGACATTCTTCTTTCAGACGAATACAATCGGAGTTATATTAAATAATGTCCAGGTTAATCCATGCTTTATAATGGGAGTGGATGATAGCCCAAAATTTGAAGCCCAAAAAATTTGCACCCATCCATTATAAAAGAAGTCCACACGGCTCCGGGGGGTTAATAAAGGCCCTCTGAAGCGACGCGATGCGTTTGTGTAAGAAAAATATAAATTTTTACAACTTTATAAACCTTCCTAACATCTCTAGCTTCCGCTAACTGTCATGCCACGAGAGAGTGGTGTCCAGCGGATGCATAGTAAATAAATAATCGCAAAACATTTCAGAGAGAATATAATAAAGAATATAATAAACTGTATTTGTATTTAAATAATAATAATAAAAATAGCAAATAGTAAAAAAATAAAATATATTTTTATTTTGAAAAAATATATAAAAATAACAATTATATATTTTATATAATGATTTAATACATTTTAAATTCTATATATTTTTTAAACTACGTAATATAAAAATATATAAAAACATAATTCTGTATGTCACCCTAAAGGGTATAGGGTAAGTATATATAAATGTATATAAAATATTTTTTTTATCCATGAAAAAAAAGTTTAAAAAGTTCCAATTAAAGCACTCTGAGAATAATGAGTTCAAAGTAGCTGTTTATTAATGACAATTGTGGTAGAAACTATATATATTCTTTCTAAAGGGATGATCTGCATTCAACAGTTTACTATTTAATTAAACAGGCAAGATGCTATGAGAGGAAAAGTCAACTTTGAATTAACACTCTAATCATTTATTTTAATTGCCTGAAAAATCTCATGCTGGATTCCTCTCAATCCAAGGCAATTTGCAACACGGGCCCTCAGCAGACTTGGTCCCCTGACAACGCTCATCCTGTATAAAGCATCTCTCTCTCAGCAGTAGGACGGCTGTTTAAGGCAAAATCTGTATAAATCCATCAGTAGCTCAGAGCCGTGTCACAGACTCCAGCACTGTCCCCTGGCTCGTGTGTCTGTATGAACCCAGGGTCTGTGTGCTTGGGGGACCACTGGGCTTGATTTACTCTGACCTTTGGGTACAGACCTGAGAGGGTTCAACACTCGGATGTAGAGCCGTCCATAAATCTGCAGAGGGGGTAATTACGGACCAGGGATTTAGCGCTTCTCATGGACGCTGGCGGCTAATTCTGTCCTCCTCGTGACAGTCATTAGAAAGCACAGAGGATGGGTGTGACAGTGCAAAGCTGCTATTCTGCTTGATCCACAGTTAAAAAAAAATCAAGAATAAGTACCACACTGAAGAAAAGCTATTAACATCTGCTGATGCAATACTTAGCAAGCACCATTATTAATATTACAAACCCTTAACCCTTTAAATATTAAAACTTCAGCACATAACTAATCCCCCATCGTTTGCGATATGGACATTAATGATATCACAAATAAAGTGGCTTTTTGAAGAGAGGTGTGCTGCTATATTTCTGAACAACTGCACTAATGATTTTCACCTACTGGATGAGAAAACAGATGAAAAATATCCCATAGACCTATAATGAAGGAGGAATCTAAGCCATTTGTACTGTAAAAAAAAATATTTAGCAGTTTAGTTGTTTCAATTAATTTTTTTTAAGTTGACACAACTTGCAATTTCTGAATTTGTTCACTAAACTTAACATTTAAAATTTTCACTGTCTCAACTAGTTGACTGTTGAAGTTGACTGAACTAGAGTATTTGCTCCCTCAACTTAAAAAAAATGTGTTGAATCAATTCAACAACACGATCACGTATCAGTTTATTTAAAGTGCCCCTATTATGCCATTTTTAAGATTGCTAATATTGTTTTATGAGTCTCCTAAAACAGGTTTACATGCATGCAAGGTCAAAAAACGTTAGTTTTCTCAAAAAATAGATTTAATTTGACCTAATTTCTAAATGATTCGTAAACGATTCGTGCGAAGCAGTTCAAAGAATCAGTCTCTCTAAACCCCTCCTTTCCGTGAGCCCTCACTGCTGTGATTGGTCAGATGGGCGCAGTCCTTTGTGATTGGTCCAGAGCCGTAGAGAGATTGGCTCTGGATTGGTCTACTGCGTACAGCGCGTGTCGGAAACGAAACATTCATTATCATGACGGAATGACAGCCCTGGAGACTTGTCAATACATAGAAAAGATGGTATCGATTGTACCTTACCAATTCGAGCCGGAGTCTGATGAAGAAACGGTTGAAGTGGCTGATCGACAAGAGACTGATTCGCAAGCACGACTGAAGCAGGACGTTTCTCAGTGGTAAGTGTCAAGTGTTAACACGTTTGTGGTAATTATAAGATTTGAAACAAAATTACAAATTACAAAAAAAAAGAAACAAATTTACTCTCTCAGCGTAGGATACAGCGTCTTCTCGACATGTTAACCACACAGAAATTTTACTGTGTTTGTGGACGGGCAAGTTGGCGACGTAGAACGTGGGCAGACATTATGCAAATGTGTTACTTCGTAACGTAGAGCCGTAACAGAATAAGATTCAATTCCTGACGACTCGTTTAGGCGATTGCCGACTCTTTTTTTTGATAGACAATAATTTTATTTATCGTGCACTGTCGTCTTCACAACTTTGCAGATAGTTTATGTTCACATACAGCTACATGACACACTGCATGAAACATAATATTCAAAAAGGCATAATAGGGGCACTTTAACGCATACTTTTAAGGCAACCATGTAAACTTTTTAGGTAATTGTTATAACAAACTATATGCAGTTGAGTGAACTTAAATTTGAAAGTTTACTTAATCCTCTTTATTGCTTGAATAAGTGGATACAATATTTAACCCAACGTTATGACAACAAAACATTCAGTTAAAAAATTATCTTTAATTCTTAGAACAAAATATTAGTTGAAACAACAAAATCACTATTTTTGTAATAACTGAAATTTTTACAGTAGTTTCAATGAACTCAACATTTTAAGGCAACCAGGTTACTTTAAGTTAAACCAACAAATAATTTTTTGCAGTGTGGTAACTCCACTTTTGAGAGTCATTTTATGAATTTTGAAATACAAAGTTTTCCATAAGTGTATGAAACCAACTTTAATACAAATTTTACATATGCATTTTAAAAGATGTTGCCCCATAGCAACAACCCCATAGCAGCACTGTGGAAAGCACTCACAATACCTTAACATTGTGTCAGTGGGTTTTGCCATTAGAAAATTTAAAAAATCAAGTCAATTTGATGCATCTAGGGATAAACATCAGGACAAAAGAAAAAAATGAAAGGAGCAGGTTGCGTGGAACTTACAACTTTTTGTGTTTTGTGCTGCCTTTTAGGGGGGAAAAAACCCAGCATGCTCTAGCAGCAGCCTACAGTGACAACACAGCTTGCTAACTTCATTTAAATAGCAGGAGACAAAAGCATGACAAGGACAGAGCAATGATAGTGAGAGGAGGAGAGAAGGGAAAATTAGACCCATATTAGTCCTTTCCAATGCAAAACAAAGGTCAGTTATCTGTTTTTTACCTTTATATTTCCCCTTGTGGAACTTGTGGCATGTTGTGCAAGTGTTTTAATGGGAAAAAATCTCTGACTTATTCATAAACATATGCTGCATTTGTTATTCAAGAAAGCCAGTGTCAGCATTGCAGGGCACTCTCAGAGCTGAGGGTAAATGAGAACACAGCCACACCCTCGTGTAATGAGTGTCACACATTCTCAATTTAAAACCAATCTAGTGGAGCAGTCAGGCAGCAGAACACACATGCACACACACACACACAATCTGCAAATGTCAGCCTATGCATCACACATTAACCAGCTGTGAATACCAGCAATGAACAAGACGAATTCAACCCCTCAGAGGACCTCAGATGATGCCAACCCTGAAACAACATACAGAACTACCACATTTTGCTATAAGTTTGATTGCATCATATAATAATTGCTGTTAATAGTGTTCATCGTCTGTTTTATTACGTCTTAAATTGATTTTTCCGTACTGCTGGTTCGTCTGGTCAGAGGAGAACTGGCCCCCCGACTGAGCCTGGTTTCTCCCAAGGTTTTTTCTCCATTCTGTCACTGATGGAGTTTTGGTTCCTTGTCGCTGTCGCCTCTGGCTTGTTGAGTTGGGGACACTTCATTTCCAGCGATACCGTTGACTTGATTGCAAAGATACTATTTAAACTGAGCTGGATGTTGACATCACTGAATTCAATGATGAACTGTCTTTAACTGAAAAATTTTATGTTTACTATTGTCATTTTGCATTATTGACACTATTTTCCTAATTAATGCTGTTCAGTTGCTTTGACACAATCTGTATTGTTAAAAGCGCTATATAAATAAAGGTGACTTGACTTGACTTGAATGGAGTCTGAAGTTGCTGACTTTTAAGGAGAACCCATCTGATCAAGCTTCTTCTACAGAACCTTTACTGAGGCCCTTTTTTTACCTTTAAAATGTTCCAATACATTGAACACAACACTGTTTTGTGTCAAAAAATGTTTTTTAAGCTCTTTTCTAGAATGACAATGCTTTCTATAGTGATGGGCAAAGTCGAAACGTGCACACATATTCATATATACATATGCATAATAAACTGCATTTTAAAATATTAAAACATTTGTTGTAAATCATAGTAAAATACTTGTAATAGTATTTGCAATCAAATAAATGAAGCCTTGGTGAGCATAAGAACAAATATATATATATCCATATCTATATATTTCTTTTTAGTAATATTTATACTTTTATATTTATACTTTTTAGTATTTTTAGTTATCATAGGTGTACTTTCACTGAAAAAAAAAGTTGTCCCAAATGCAAAATATGCACATTGCCAAACTCATACTCAAATTTATGCAAGATGGAGAACAAGTACTCAACATGATGAGCGCAACAAAAGTTGCTGACTACGTAGAGCGTTTCCAAATCAACGACTTCGGAGGTTCAATTTAGAATGCTCCCTTATAAGTCAGCTGCTTATGTAGGTAGTAGACAGCAAGGCAGCTCACTACATTTTGAAACAGAGCTTATGACCTCCTGACATATGTATCTGCTATAAAAGTCAGCCTGCCTTTGAAAGTGGACAAAACCGGGAAACAATAACTGTCAGATCAGATAACCACAGTGAACATCTCTGTATAAGGCCGATAAAACAAAAGGCCGAACAGCAGTGTAAGTACCCATAAATCACCTCTACAAGCAGGCGCAGAAAGCCATCGTGATTGGTTTAAGAATCTTCACTTGTGGAGAGCTCAGTTCACAACTAGTGAGAAATCCTTCCAGGGATCATTTAAAGAGGAGCTAATCAAAGGCGAGGCCTGATAGGCGGTGTAATTTAGTTGATAAAGCAGGCACAGGCTGATATACATGTTCAACTCCTCTCTTCCTGCTCTACTGCACCATATTGAGCAGATATAAAGCGGAGCAGAGCAGAATCTTAATTCCTAGCCACACAACAACAAGGACAGATGGAATTTGCATCCATGACGTTACAAACATAAAAGCATGGTTTGACAATGCATTGATGTATTGGGTTCCATTTGTAATCTTATTTCGTTTGGACACCCTACATTGGTTGTTTGAACGCTGCAGGAACTGAATCATTTTGAAAGGCATAAGATGTCAAGTGAGGTTTTTAGTTAGCTAGCTAATCAAAATGTTCTGGCCCAACTTTCTGTTTCAACAGGAACAGTGCTGTAATAATGAACTAAAAGTATAAAAGTAAAACTATTAAAAGATTTTTATTTTTTACTATTAAATTTTTTTAATTGAAACAAAGCTGAAATAAAAAATAAATATTAGAAGAAATACTCGGGGTGGGGTATTACATGTGAATTTTTTGGACAAAAATCTGGTGTAGGATTTACTTTTTCAACAGTTTTCACTCAGAAATTGCTAGTAAATTTCACAAATAGGCCTAATTACACAGAAACAACACACTGCATTAAACATTTAATATTTAATTTTTAAGAAAGACTGAAATAGTATTTTATTGTAAAACATACAAAAATCACAAAATTACTGAAACTAAAAAATACAAATATTAAAATAATAGTATTCGACTTCAACAGTATATGAATAGCACTAAAATAACACTGAACACAACAAAGAAAACTGTGCTCATCAAGCTATTGGTACATTTCTTGCTTGCACTCAAGGAACAAAAGAACAAGGATCAAAACAGCAACTTTCCAGTTACCAGCCCTGAAATTGAACCACTAAACCACACCACCACAACAGTGGTATCAGCCTTTTTGGTATGGAACCTATAACCTCTGGTTACCAATCCAGATACCTTACTAGCAAGCAACATCTTCCTGCATATTCATAATTCTTCATATTCTTCAGCCGCAATCTATTCTGGCAACTGACTTACTTTAGAGCAGGGTTCCTCAAACCTTTCCCTAGAGGGCCAATGCGCTGAAGAGTTAGCATGCTCAAGTGTGTTTGATAGGGTTAGAACTAAACTCTGCTGGAAAGTGGATCTCGTGGGCCAGATTAAGAGAGACAGAGCTCTAAACAATACCTTTCTCCTTTTATTTTATTTTTTTTTGGAGAGGCAATTCTCTCTTTTGGATGAGAGGAGCAGTGGGTGCGACGATGGCCATTTGCACTCAATGACCTTTGCCCTCACTTTATTCTGTCTCTCAGTCAGTCCCTATGGAGACCCTTCTATAAAATCAGCCCATTTTATTGGGTCCTTGATGCCAGGCCACACTGATGCCTTTTCTTATTACACTCTACTTTAAAACAATTGAAAAATGAGACGGCAGAGAAAGTGTTTTGAAAAAAGAAAGAACTTCTCGCACCAGGCACAGATGGGTCTCACACTATTAGAAGAAATACTCGGGGTGGGGTATTACATGTGAATTTTTTGGACAAAAATCTGGTGTAGGATTTACTTTTTCAACAGTTTTCACTCAGAAATTGCTAGTAAATTTCACAAATAGGCCTAATTACACAGAAACAACACACTGCATTAAACATTTAATATTTAATTTTTAAGAAAGACTGAAATAGTATTTTATTGTAAAACATACAAAAATCACAAAATTACTGAAACTAAAAAATACAAATATTAAAATAATAGTATTCGACTTCAACAGTATATGAATAGCACTAAAATAACACTGAACACAACAAAGAAAACTGTGCTCATCAAGCTATTGGTACATTTCTTGCTTGCACTCAAGGAACAAAAGAACAAGGATCAAAACAGCAACTTTCCAGTTACCAGCCCTGAAATTGAACCACTAAACCACACCACCACAACAGTGGTATCAGCCTTTTTGGTATGGAACCTATAACCTCTGGTTACCAATCCAGATACCTTACTAGCAAGCAACATCTTCCTGCATATTCATAATTCTTCATATTCTTCAGCCGCAATCTATTCTGGCAACTGACTTACTTTAGAGCAGGGTTCCTCAAACCTTTCCCTAGAGGGCCAATGCGCTGAAGAGTTAGCATGCTCAAGTGTGTTTGATAGGGTTAGAACTAAACTCTGCTGGAAAGTGGATCTCGTGGGCCAGATTAAGAGAGACAGAGCTCTAAACAATACCTTTCTCCTTTTATTTTATTTTTTTTTGGAGAGGCAATTCTCTCTTTTGGATGAGAGGAGCAGTGGGTGCGACGATGGCCATTTGCACTCAATGACCTTTGCCCTCACTTTATTCTGTCTCTCAGTCAGTCCCTATGGAGACCCTTCTATAAAATCAGCCCATTTTATTGGGTCCTTGATGCCAGGCCACACTGATGCCTTTTCTTATTACACTCTACTTTAAAACAATTGAAAAATGAGACGGCAGAGAAAGTGTTTTGAAAAAAGAAAGAACTTCTCGCACCAGGCACAGATGGGTCTCACACTGAGCTAAGTTGAAAAATGCTGCCCAATTGATTTTACACAGTTGCACACCAGGAAGCCAAAGATGGTGTTACCTTTCAAAGAAACAATTTGGAACAAAAAATGACTGAACCGTTATTATTATTATCATCCCCCATCTTAGGTATTTGTACCAGATACCAGAGCAGTAGAAATTAAAAGAGACCAGCCGATTAACACGCCTTTCAT
This sequence comes from Sinocyclocheilus anshuiensis, assembly GCF_001515605.1. NCBI lineage: Eukaryota > Metazoa > Chordata > Actinopteri > Cypriniformes > Cyprinidae > Sinocyclocheilus > Sinocyclocheilus anshuiensis. Next base: position 757,771 of record NW_015558595.1, on the reverse strand, counting down.
ACAGAACATGCATTGCATTACCATTTGTTCAGAGCTCTCTACAAAATTAAGCATGACATTCAAAAGACTGTCCCGACACTGCATAAACAACATGTTTAATGTAGCATCATACAAGATGCTGGTAAACATTCATTTGGAGGTCTTTACCCTGCACATCTTATACCACCGTGATGCTAGGGCATGGTGCACGAGCCTTGCTATGCATTGTCTAAAGTCAATGACAAATAAAAGTGTCCATGATAACAAAAAGAAAAAAAAAGTTTAAATCACATGTGCCAAGTTCTTACAAATGTACTTTTTGTATTCATGCTGGTTTCAAATGGTACTGAAAGACATTTATACCATTTATACCAAACGTATAAATTTAATCACTGTAAAAATGTCAAGTGGTATAATCATGCATTAAAAAGTAACATATTTTCCTTACACACAGAATAAATGTGATTGTACATAATCATTATTAATTTTTTTTTTTTGGAGTCACACCACATGACATTTTATAATATTAATATAATGTAATATAACATAACATAACATAACATAAAGTTACGTACCATATAATATAATAAAGTAATAGAATTACAATAATTCTCTATGATATAATTTCCTGTTTTATTATTATTTTTTTTTTCCTGCATGTTGGTTGGACCATATAACTATGATTTGATGGACAAAAGTTTTTAAAATATTAATAAGCAGTGAAGCACTTCACTACTTACTTTTTTCTAAGAAATAATAAAAGTTTACACAAAAGTACTTTATAAGGTCGTCTCAATTTCTTTCTTTTAATAAGACCTTTTTTTTCCTTCATCAGGACATTTGTTTCATCTTGACAACATAAATCATAGAAGAGATGTATTGGAGTCATTGTATGCATGAAGTGCATTTATGATGTAATAAACAAAGTTTAATATTTAAGGTAAGGGATTTCTTCAAATCAAGTAATAGTGATGGTTACCTTATCAACAACCATTAAATATGAACAAATCAAGCCCATGCTATGAAGTCAAAACTTGTATCACTAAAAGAACAGATGATCAAGATAAAATGTTGGCTTCTGTGTCTCTAATCTTCACAAACTTCACACACACCAGCATTTATTAAACCGTCAAGACTTCTGATGATATTCACAATGTTGTTTAATCCGTGGATTTGACATACACTCTGATCCACATTACTTGTCGGCGTTAACGGCCTCTTGTCGCGCTCTAAGCTTATCTGCATTGCCCAGCTTGTTCTCCCATAGACTGCGACTGGCACTCGGATGGCCCGTGTCATGAGAGTCTAACATAAATTGAAGGCGTTCTAATGCAATAAAGTGTCGCAGCCATTGTAACACACTGCGAAGTTCCCTGTGGATAATGGCTTGCTGTCACACGAGACGAGACGTAAATGAAAGTCGCCTGTGTCCTGCCAGACTACGCCAAGCCAATAAAGTTTTAAAGGTCAGGACAGACTCGGTCTTGCCACCTAGAGTTATGCCTACTATTAGGCAAAGTGGTGCAATGCTAAATCAGATTTGTACACTGACAGATACACACTGGCACTTACAAACAGCCAGAAGACACACAAACAGACACGAACATACACACACAGGTAAGAGGCGGGAGCGTCGGGGCCTGAAGCAAGTGTTCACTTTGCATTAGTGTAACGTCTGGTACTGTGAATCTCTGGCATTTTCTTAAAGGTCTTCCAGCACAGGGGAGGATCCGTTTAGTGTTTTGAACCTAAAAACATACTAAAACATCTTAGGCAGTTTTCATTTGAAAGTGAGCATCGCCATATTTGACTCTCTCCACAGTGGGCATCTAAAAGGTATTATTGGATATACCAGAAACCCTATAGGAAGCCATACTTCATGGTTACTTTATTTTAATCAGGATATTAATTTTATAACACAGCTTGCAAAGTTCATGCTTAAAGTTAAACTTAAAGGGGTCATATGATGCGATTTCAATTTTTCCTTTCTCTTTGGAGTGTTACAAGCTCTTGGTGCATAAAGAAGATCTGTAAAGTTGCATAGACTAAAGTCTCAAATCCAACGAGATATTCTTTATAAAAGTTAAGACTTGTCCACGCCCTCCTAAAACGTCTCGTTCTAACACGCCCCCACATGTCTACATCACTGTGTGGGAAGATTTGCATAACACCGCCCAAATGTTCACTGCCGCAAGCCCGCCAGACGCTCCTTCGTCGAATCCGCCGGCCGTGCCGTTCTCAAGACCGCCGGCCTTTCCTCACTCTAGCCCGCCAGCCGCCACTCACTCTAGCACGTAGTGTGTGACGCTGCGTGACACATTTTATGGAGGACTGTTTCCTGAACCTACAGAGTAGCCAACAATGGGTCTGTGCTCAAAGGCTGTTCTATAAAGTGGGGCAGTTCCAACTTTGCAAGGACAGTCTGGCGCTTCTGACTCACAGCCTGTAAGTACGTTTTTTATATTTAAA
>NW_015558595.1:735429-755138 GCF_001515605.1 Sinocyclocheilus anshuiensis | reverse complement strand
AACGCACTGGATAGCTGGCCAATCAGAGCACACCTCGCTTTTCAGACTGATGAGTTTTGTAAAAATCGATGCGTTTCAGAAAGGCGGGGCATAGAAGAGAAACAATAATGTACAGTATGTGAAAAAGAATGTGTTTTTTGAACCTTAAACCGCATAAACACATTGCATTACACCAGATACACAACATAATGTTCTTTTTAGCAACGTCATATGACCCCTTTAAATTTAATTGTGTACCTTATACAGTATCATGTGTCCCTGTTTAGTAAAAACAAACAATGTGAAAATATGTAAGAAATATCTTCCAATGATAGTCCTTGAATGTACAACAGCAACTGAGGGTTTTAAAATCTTTTTTAAAAATATCTCTGGAAAAAAAAAAGATTTATAATAAAAATTATTTTTATTTGAAGACTGTATTATAAGAGTCCAGTGAAGCATTGCTTGTTGCGGTTGGTTAAAGAAAAATCTCCACTATGGTTTACCACTTGTTGCATGTTTTATTTGTGTTTTCAACAAATAAAGCAGATAAACAGGCTATTTTTTAGCTATTAAAATGCTTGAGTAAGCTAAAAGTTTTAGCAAACCTAGCCAACTGTTTATCATTTCAATGATCAGCACATAATGGAGAGATTAAAGGGATAGTTCACCCAAAAATGGACATTGTCATCATTTACTCAAACTCATTAGACCTTCGTTTGTCTTGAAGACATTTGCAATGAAACCTGAGATATTTCTGACCCTGTGAAAACTTTCTGAAAAGTCTATTCCACCAAAACGTTGATGCTCCAAAAAGTTCATAAAAAGATTGTAAAAGAAATCCTTGTGAATCAGTAGAATTAATATAAACGCTTTATATGATGAACAGAAATTCAGGCTTTTATTCACCTGTAAACATTTATCAAAAAATACATATAGCAAATCAAATATGGAAGCTCAACTGTACTTCCTTGAAGCGCGTTTCAAGATTGAAATGTCAAAAAGTATGGAATGGACTTTCACTGGAGAGACAAAAAGATGGACAAAAGTCTTATGACTTAAAACAACTTGTGGGTGAGATGACAAATGATGACAGAATTTTCATTTCGGGACCAACTACCCTTTTAAATTTTGTACAATATGTTTCTCCATTTTTGTTAAAAACAAACAAACAAATGTGAAAGACCTGTGGGTTACAAAATTGTAAAAAAAAAAAAAAAAAACAACAACAACATTGAAATAAAGTAAGCTGACTGTTTATAACTAGAGATGCACCAATAGCAATTTTTTTGGCAGATTCTGATTTCCAATTTTTTTGTTAGTGTGATCTGCCGATACCGATTTTTACCGATTCATATTTTCTTTCGAAGAACTATAATTCACAGCATATACAAACAAAAATCTACTTTTCTTCAATGCAAAGTTTTATTTTCATAAAAAAACACAAGTAAAAATTCAGTAATAAAATAAGAACAAATAAAAAAAATTGCAAACAACAAGCACAAATAAATGCAATAGAATAAAGACAGCTATGAAACTAAGTTTTTCAGGTTAAGTAAGTTTGTATTCCGTTAAGAAATACTACAGAAATGAAAGTAATCAAATGTAAAATAACACTGGTGTTTTGATTACTTTAATTTCTGTAGTCTTCATTGTAAAAATTAAATACAGATTAATGCTCACCATTAAAGTTATAAAACGTATTCAGCCAAGAGCAGAAAATTATTTTCTTTGTCTTTTGTTCTTTGATTAACATGACAGACAGCAGCAGAAATATTGGACTGCGGTCCCTTTAAGAGTTTATCCACGGACCCAATATACTGTTACACAACATGCGTTCTCTTTCTCAACTATTTAACGTTCCAAAACTGACTGTGTTTGACTGGATACTCCCCAAGACGGGCATTTTAAGACATCATTTTTTATGTATTTGAACGTTTTAGCGCAGTTAGCCACTCATTTTGGTATCTGTGGCTCACAAGCTGTTTGAGACTGAGCGCGGATTGTGCACTCCACTAATATAGATCAGTGGCGTGCTTTTGGTGTAAGCACAAAACCTGCGGCAATGACTAAAATAATGAGCAATACAAGCACTATTTAACTGGAGCGAATGAGACGTGTGAGAGAGAAGGGGTCGTCGGAGAGAAGAGAGCGAGAATGCAAGGCTGATGTTATTGCCTGTGCCGCTGGTAACAAAACAGATCGGCTCGAAATCGGAAAGAAGTTAGACTGACCGGACGATCACCGATCCGGGCCGATCATGAGGAAAATCGGCCTATTTCAATCCCTAGCCGATCGATCGGTGCATCTCTGTTTATAACTTCAGTGATCATCACATTATACTGTAATTCTTTACACCCATCTGTAGTAAAAACTATAAGAATCAGCACATGCTCATAGGAGAAGATATTGATGATCACATACGGCAAATGCCAAACCACTTTCTCACAAACTCACACACTCAGACATGCGTCAAGCCCCATAGGAGCTCTGTAGCATCACAGCGGTACAGATGCCTCCATTTGGGATTCCATTAAACCACTAATTCACCAGTTATTTTTAACACTGTTTTTGATTCTACTAGACGACATCATTTTCAAAGTCACAAGTTGCTTTGAGGGAGCAGTTTTTAACAGCAGAAGTCAGAAATGGATCTTCTGTCTTTGGGAGGGTTTATTCCCTTCTGCGCCATCAGGAAGATCTCTAGAGCTTTTGGAGGTATTGTTTTCCTGCTGGGAATCCTGTCAGAACCTCTTTGCTCCTCCAGATTTAGATTTCTCCTGCAGTTTGCTGCACATCCTATCACAGCTCACTTTTTCACCCCATTGCTCTTTTGAAACTTCACATTTACACACTGTTCTAACTTTAATCTGTTTTTCTACTTCTGTCTAGAGCTTATTTCCACTTTTCCCTCCACAAAAAAAGCCCTATAAAGTAGTCCATGAGATTTGAGCGCTATAATCAAAGTCTTCTGAAGTCATACGACAGGGAAAAATCAATAGGAAAAATCTTTGCCTTGGCCAAAGCATTCGGATTCTTCAGTGTGTTCCATGCCAAAATAGCAGCATATGAGTTTGGGCAACTGTATCTTTAAATATGATGCACACAAAAATCCGCAGTACCACTGATGTGTTTCTTCTCTCTCTCTCTCTCTCTCTCTCCGTCCCCATTTTTGTTTATTAGTTAGGACACTGTGAGCAGGCTGGACCGCACATCCAAACCTCTGTCACGGTTGGCCAGCTATTAAGAACGTTCACTAAAATATGGATCTTCTGTGTCTGCTCTACTACAGGGGAATGCTGGGACAAAGCCATGCAGAAACAAATGAGCATGCATTTTGTATCTTTCCATTCTCTATTTCTACAAAAATTGCCATATATATAGTCTAGAATGAAGTGGCTGTATTATAATATTCACCACAAACATAATTTTGAAATGAAACTATGGATCCAATGGTATATCAGTGACAATATTGGCTTGGGCTAAAATGACCCCATTGAAAATAATCATATTGGTCTGATTTGGACAATACAGCATACTCTTTTTCTATTCCTTTCTATAATTAAAGCAATGCATTTAGACGGGGAACAAAATTTGTCTAACAAGGTTTTTTGGAGAGTAGGTTGATTCCATTCAACAAGCCAGTGTTAATTTGACAGGCATTTTTTATTTAGTCTTAGTCTTTATCTTGAGACGAAAATGCTTAATAGTCCTTTAGTAATTTTACTCATTTGAGTCTTTCATAGTTTTTGTCTAGTTTTAGTCGACGAAAAGTCATTGCATTTTTGTCAACTTTTAGTCATTACTTTTTAGTCAAACTGCAGTTATAATTTTTTTAAATGAAGCAGAATAACACAATAAGACAAATACGAAAGAGATACAAATTAAACTTATTTTTCAGATACAGTAGGTTTACTTAACATTTATTTAACATCTTTTGTTGGTTAATATTAAAGACACGGATAGGTACTTAATTAGGAATGCTGTACTTTTAAACATTTGGACTGCTGTGTGTGTATCTGAGCACTGAGAACTGATCGCGTGCTGTATATGACAACTGAAGAAGTGGAGCGTGCACGAGAGAGAGAGCACTTCTATCAGCGCGATTCCGCCTATCCCGAAGAAGCAGAATAAGACAATAAGACAAATACGAAAGAGATACAAATTAAACTTATTTTTCAGATACAGTAGGTTTACTTAACATTTATTTAACATCTTTTGTTGGTTAATATTAAAGACACGGATAGGTACTTAATTAGGAATGCTGTACTTTTAAGGAAGGCATGCATGTAATACTGACACACATTCAGTTTTCACCCACCTGTTGACGTTCACTTAATCCATAACCGACTGTATTTACATGAGATACTCTACACGATAGACATTTGGACTGCTGTGTGTGTGTGTTTGAGCACTGAGAACTGATCGCGCGTTGTATACGAGAACTGAAGAAGTGGAGCGTGCGTGAGAGAGAGCACCGCTATCAGCGTGATTCCGCCTATCCCGCGTTCACTAACTTTAAGTTAATCGACAACGAATTGTGACTCCTGGGAAAAACGGGACGTCTGGTCACCTTATCCCTACCCCTTCAGGTGCTGAGGCCATTGTTTCAGATCGCTAGTTCGCGTTTTGGTAGCCTGTCCATCCACTGCGGCTGCCATACTGACACTAGATATGCAAACGCCCCTTATCCGATTGCAATCCAATGAAAGGGACGCACATTTTGAAGGACAGTAGCCTATAGGATGTATTTTGAATGTCTGTAGTTCTCAAATAACATTATAGTCCCATCTCGTCTTGTTAACGAAGACGCGGCATAAATTTCGGCATAGTTTTTATCATCAGATATTAGTTTTAGCTCGTCAACGTCTCGTCTTAGTCAATGTCTGGTAGTCCTCAAATAACATTATAGTCCCATCTCGTCTTGTTAACGAAGACGCGGCATAAATTTCACCATAGTTTTTATCATCAGATATTAGTTTTAGCTCGTCAACGTCTCATCTTAGTCACAGAAAAAATGTTCGTTAACGAATATTTTTCATCCTCGTCTTCGTTGACGAAATTAACACTGCAACAAGCAAATAAAAATATGAATAACAAATATTAAGAAATGTTTCTTGAGCAGCAAATCAGCATATTAGAATGATTTCTGAAGGATCATACTCCAGACACTGAAGACTGGAATAATGGCTGCTGAAAATTCAGCTTTGCCATCACAGAAATAAACTACATTTTAAAATGTGTTTCAAATGAAAACAGTTATTCGAAATTGGAATAATACAAAACATTTCACAGTATTTTTGATATAAAAAATGCAGCCTTCTTGGAATAAGAGACTTCTTTTAAAAAAACTAATTAATCTTCTCAATACTGCTTCATATGAATGCACAGACATTCTATCTCCAGTCTAAAGCTGTCAGAGAAGTGCTGTGGTTTGAGGCCTGAGATTTCTCTGTTTGAGCGGATTAACCTTCTGCAGACGCTCTGCAGGCCAGAAAAACATAATCACATTCTTCTGCGGAGTCAAAGACACAACGCTCAGACTGCACGCCACATCTCAGGTATACAAACCTTCGCAACACTCGCAAACAAACAAATACCCACACAACACCGCCAGGAAGTCTTCAACTATTAAACGCAACATACAGCATGAAGAAAAAGACACATTCAGTGCCGTCGATAAAATTCACAGTGCTAAAGACCAAATTTGGGCCACATAATGAGCATCATTTTGCCAGTCAATGTCTGTGGTTTCTTCAAATCAGTCCAGTAGGTCAGCGTTCTCTATTCAGCAACTTCTGCCTTCGAGGAATCCAGCATGAATGTTTCATCGAGGGAGCTGCACAATTCAGATTGATGACACTGTCAGACAAAAGGGCAGAGGGACTGTAAAATATCCTGAAACTACACATGAAACATTCACCCGACCTCCTCTCTCAGGATCCGTTCTGTCCCTTTGCCTCAAATGTGCAGAGGCAATAAAAGCGCTGAACTTTTAGCAGTCCCAAGCGCATAAGGAGCAAAATCCCGCTATGGTTTTTTAATGAAGACAGAGGTTCATGTGAAGGTGAAGAGTCAGGTTAAAATGATGTGACAAGTCATACAATGAAAAATGTTGGAATGTCAACAGCAAGTTGATGGAACATCAAGTGTTTCTGACTACAAACTTCTACATATATCTGCTCAGATGTGTATGATCTCATCAATAAATAATCTACCTGAGGTTTTCCCATTACCGCTATATTAGGAAGCCCTAGGCATGTGTAAGGGCAGCACTGACTTCATAATGATGCCGAGATGTTTTGTAACAGTACTGCTGAAATCATTATGGGTAAATGACACCACTCTGATGTATTCGTGAGTTGGCTGTAGCCAGGTGTCCTGAGGATGCCAGAGGGCCAACTGGGAGCCTGAGATTTCTGTGCCAAATTAATACCATACCTTCATTATAATCATACTGTATGTTTTGTAATGGATTCTTTAAGATGCAGCTAAAACATACAGCACACAACAATGACTAAAGTTAAAAAGTTTAAATTTATTTAGAATTTTATTTACAGTAATTGTGTAATAGCCCACACACCAGAAAAATACGGCTTCAGAAAAATACTGTAAAAATGCTACAGTAAAAAAAAAAAGTTTAGTTAAATGGTGTAACATCAAATTATATATATTTTACTGTAAAATACTGTCAATACTGTCAGATTTATGGATGTTTTTATAAGTAAAAACTATGAATAACCAATAAATTTACAGTAAAAAGCAATACAAGGAAATTACCTGTTTGTGTAATAACTGTGTGACACATATGATATAATGTGTTACTTTACTAGTTACTTGAAAAAAGTAATCTGATTACGTAACTCGTTTTACTTGTAATGCGTTACCCCCAACACTGCATATGATTATATTTTTTAATAATTTTGTTTATTCTTTTTTTTTTTTGTTAAAAGTAATGAACATTAGTGTTGTTTTTTGTTACATTTGATGTTATTTACTACATGTTTATTGCGTTATTTTAGTGTTGTGTATGTTACTCCAACAGTATTGGCCTGTATTATTATGATGGTTGTTATCGGTACATTTAAAGGTAAAAAAAAAAATGATTTTGGTATCTCAAGTAGATTAATATATAAAAATGATATCACTTGTTAATAAAATATAGGTTGTAAAATATACAGGTGCCAATATGCCATCACTGCTGATCAGAGCCCCTGTATTATTTCTCTTGATCAACAGTAATTACTGAGATGAATGTCTGCCCAGAAACTAATTTTAAAAAATTCTCCTTGATTTCACAAACTCTTATTATTTAATAATTTGTGACTATTACATTATGCATGATATAATATGTTTAGGTTTTTTGGCTCATAATGAATGTACAAATTAACTTATTTAGCTCATCTCTAACAAAACAAGCAAAGGAGTCGATTTCTCAGCTGTTGCTGCATTTTGAATATGGGTTTCCAGAGTTGGTGAATTCAGTTATTTCAGTATGTACAGTATGTTGCTTCACATGCACCATCATCTTTGCAGCATAAGGACAAGACAAAGGTTGTCGGGGGACTAAAATGGATGTCACATTTTAGTAAATGTTGCATCGCAAACGCTTGAGGTAACATTAATCAGACGAATCTCCCTCACTGGCATTGATCTGGTCATGGCTGCCCCTGACTGCATTTAATGGCTCCATAAGCATTAAAAGTGTTGACTGATGTTATAGCAAAGACCATCTACTGATAAATTTCAGAGCTTAATATTAGACATGGTCAAAGTGTGAGTAATATACCAGAAACTCAGGCAAAAATAAAAGTGTCAAACTGAACAATTGTTGGGAGGCAGACCGTGCTATTCCCCGTCAAAAAATGTCATCTTTAGTTTTTAATGAAGCAAGAATGAATATTAAGTAAATGGTTGCAAACAGTTTATCAAGCTTTAAATGACTAATCAGGGAGTCCTTCTGAACTTCACATCTTATTGAGGGATCTGTAGTAGGTAAATTATCAAACAGCCCCCCTACCTGTGCTACAAGCAAATAGTACTGCCTGAAAGCAAAAATGATCACTATTCAAGTCGACATGAAATCAAAATTCACTCAATTTCTCGAGTTCGTGCAACTGCTGTTCATAATTTATTCATGTTTTTCACTTGAAAATGTTGTCACAATAAAAAGAATGTGAAATGCAGTTTAAGATAACATTGCTGGATCTAGGTACTTACCGTAAATATACATGACCTTGAATCTTGATCAGTAACAGAACTTAAATTTGGTCAAGGTTATTAAACTCATCAGATCTCTCAAAAGTCAAATACAATTCTGCAAACATCAGAAATCACTTTGTCCCCAAAGGTCACTACTGTTCAAAGTTTGGACTGGTAATATTTTTAATGTTTTTAAAAGAATTCTCTTATCTTCATGAAGGTTGCATTTATTTAATACAAAAAAAACCCCCAGTAAAAACAGGAATACTGTGAAATATTATTAAAATTTCCATTGTTTTCTATTTGATTTGATTATAAAATATAATTTATTCCTGTTATTCCTGTGATGTCATTACTCCAGCCTTCAGTGTCACATGATCCTTCAGACATCATTCTAATATGCTGATTTGCTGCTCAAGAAACACTTGTGCTACTTAATATTTTTGTGGACATCTGAAACCGAGACACGTTTTTCAGGATCCTTTGATAAATAGAAAGTTCAAAAGAAAAGCATTTATTTCAAAACAGAAATCTTCTGGAACATTATAAATGTCTTTACTGTCACTTTTGACCAATTGAATGCTTTCTTTTTTAGAATAAAAGTATTAATATCTTTAAAAAAAAAAATACTGGCACCAAACTATTGAACAGTAATGTCCTGTATATCGCAGCGGGATGTAACGAACTAATTTTTAATAAGCTGGATAACCATATTGACAGAAAAATTAACAGTTGATTCAGGCAAAACCAATGTCAGGGTTTTATTAACAGAGCACTGTTTCTCAAATTTGGTGGTTAAAATATTAGTTTCAGATTTCTGCATCTACACAATGAATTTATGAAATCCAAAGAGAGAGAATTACTGAAACTACACAATTTATAATGACCACAATTCTAACTGCAAATAAACTTTTGGATATAGCTGAATGGTTAATATTGTCCCCTCATTCAACAAGGTGTTCTGTGTATCTAAAAAGAGATTTCTTCTAGTCATTCCTCCTACGTCATTTACACCACGGCATCTTCAAAAATTCCATGTTTTGTTGCCATAGTAAACCATGACATTCTTTTCTACATGTATTATTATGTATCTGATGTTACATTCTGCATTGTGGATAAAGTGAACATTACAAGAGAAGCATGCTGCCCATGATCACGTTTATGGTACATATGACTTTTCTACTGTTGTTAAGATGTAAATGTTTTCCTGGCATAGTTAACGTCACTGACTTTCAAAACTCTTCACACCCAGTCAAATTAAATTAAACTTTCTGCTGTTTCTTCAAGTGATGGCTCTAGGCACAATGTTAAAAACACATTTGGTTAATTTTCTTCCAGTTTTAGTAAGGAATCGCAGAAAGTAAACAACATGCAAAACAGCTCCTTAAATGCAAGATACAGTGACACAACCGCATGCAACAACCTCTGTTAAGATAATTATTTAGATCCAAGCATCAAATTTGGTGGTTTCCATGGAAACTGCTTTTTAATAGCAACCCATATGCTGTGTCTCTTTTTTTATTGAAGCATAAAGGAAAAAAAATAAATACATCTTCAAAGTAGGTGCAGCCGCGTGTTGAGGTCTGGAGAATGGAAGGTGCATTGATTACCACAGATGAAAGCACTAATGACAGCGAGTCTAACGAAGCTGATTGATACAGACTGTTGACTGTCATACTTAAAATAGAGAACATGCAATGCACAATAAACACCACCAAAGTCAAAGGGAACACTAACAAGAATAAAGTGGTTTTTGGAGATGTCGGTATACTTCATAATGTCAAAAATGTAATGTGGCCCAAGAGTGTTCCCAGAGTCACTCCTAACAGCTAAACAAGCGTAAAAATAAGAAATACACCTAAACATTACTAAAGAACTTGTTTAATAGGTGCACTACAATTTCTTACAAAAAATCATACTTATAATAAATCATAGTGGACAGTTCTGCAAAAATATTTCACCATTTATAATAGGGCTGTGTTCGATACATCGATACGACGATGTATCGTCACAGGTATTTGATGACATGGGTATCGATACAGCAGCACATGTGCAGCAGTTGGACCGCACTTTATTTGAATACAAGAACAGCGTTTAAAAACAGAATTGAAAACTGCAAGGTTTCTAAAAAAATGAATAGAGTATAATATATAGGATACAACTAGGTTTAATCTGGCCGCAGAGGAACCCAACAGGGTTGCCTGATATAAAAAGTCGTAATTATCTGATAAGTGTGTTACTTATTTTTGTCAACCTGGCAACCATGTGCACGTGCTCTCCGCTATGGATAAGAGTGCTGGCTTTCTGAAAACACAGGTAAGCTTGCAGTTTAGCGATCTCCACTTTGATATTCTATTCTCAGAAAAGTGTAATTCATCAAGTGTTCATTTACAAGAGAGCAAGAGAGAGACGGTGTATTTAAGATTTGCCTACATTTTTGCAGCGTTTCTCTAGTAACAGTGAAGCTGTGGCTTTAATTGCTTCAGAAATGATGTTACCGACTCTTTGCTGAGAAAGATAATGTAACTTCAGTGGTGAAGCTCTATTATTGATAAAATTGCGGGGACGTGCTAAAGTTTCTGTGTTGCTGAATGTCTGTGTGCGCACACAATGTGATCTGTTTCAGTGGCTGAATGTGTGCGCTGTGGCTGAATGTGTGCGCGTGAGCTACAGTGAAGACAAGGCATTAGTTAAGTTGTTTTTATTTGTTTAAACAGAGAGTTAATTTGTGCAATGATAATCTACCAACAATGTAAGGTGATTTTATTAATGTAATAGAATTAGTACATTACAATATATATTAGAACGAATACATTATTATTTATGGGCTTAAAAACAAGAAGCAAACAATCAGAATATTGTACCTGGTGGGGAGTGCCCAATGTTAATATGAAACCTATGACATTACCTATATTGTTATACTGTGGTACAGTTATGGAGGCCGTTCATAATGCAGAGGTCAACTGCCTGCTCTGCCTATAGTTAGCCATGGCCCTATAGTATGAGTGTTTAATAAACAGCTGTTTTACTAAATTCTACTGAGGTGAAAATTAGTGCAGTACCGTATCGTGATACGCATCGTACCGTGACTTTGTTGGCAATACACAGCCCTAATTTATAAGTTATTTTACCTAAAAATGACAGAAAAGCAACAATGCACTGCATCACCTTCAAATCTGCAAAAAATTGCTGAGACAGTTTTAAGTAAACCAGGTTGAATCCTATGAAAAGTGTAAAGGAAGATCTGTTTTAAAACCATCTTTATTTATTTATTTATTTATTTATATTTATTTATTTATGACTACACACAAAGTTCCTGCCATGAACACTGATCTCAGATCAAGACCCTCACTAGAACATATTCAGAATGCTGCCACAGTTATCTTACACTCTCCCCACAGTATGAGAGGGACTGAATAGAGAAAGCAACAAAATGGAAAGGCTAAATCAACGGCAAATACATGGGGACCTTCCTGTGGGCTGCACCCCTCTCACGACAACTCTGACACACTGAAAACAGATGCTAATTATAGAGGATCATTAGGCCACTGTGGGAGGCAGGGCTGACATGCTGTTAGTTATGGCCAAATCTCATCAAATGGTGGATAGCAAAACTCATGAAGATGTTAAGCTATACTACAGAGGTTATTGAACTTAACCTTGAACATCTCAGCTTTATTGTATAATTTTTAATAAGAGTGGCAATTTAGGCTTACTGGTTGTAGCAGATTATCTATTTCTTTCACAAAAACTCATTTACCCATATTTGTTTCTATTTGTTGGCTTTTTGTCACTTTTTATGCATAGAGATGCAACAGAAAATTAATGGGGTTAGATTCAAACCTACATCTGCCATCAACATGTCACCAGCCACTACGTCATAACAATGGCATTAAAGGGTTAGTTCACTCAAAAATGAAAATTCTGTCATTAATGACTCACCCTCATGTCGTTCCACACCCCTAAGACCTTCATTCATCTTCAGAACACAAATTAAGATATTTTTGATCAAATCCGATGGCTCAGAGAGGCCTCCATTGACAGCATGCCACCCAAACTCTCAAGATCCATAAAGGTAAAGACGTCGTTAAAACAGTCGACGTGACTACAGTGGTTCTACAATAATTTTATGAAGCGACAAGAATACTTTTTGTGCGCAAAAACAAAACTAAAATAATAACTTTATTTAGCAATCTCTTCTCTTCCCTGTCATTATCCTTACGTGGTTAATGCAGTAAGCACAGTGAAGGCTTTCGTGTTCTACGTCCGAACGGCGGCTCATTATTGGCCAAAGCTGCACATGTGAGCAGCGCGATGCATGCGTGTAATGCTGATGCAGGAGCCGTCCAATAATGAGCCAGCATTCTGACATAGAACCTGGAAGCGCTGGACGTAAAGAACGTATGAGAACGACAGAAGAGAAGAGGTTGTTGAATAAAGTCATTATTTTAGTTTTGTTTTTGCGCACAAAAAGTATTCTCGTCGCTTCATAAAATTATTGTAGAACCACTGTAGTCACGTCGACTGTTTTAACGACATCTTTATTACCTTAATGGATCTTGAGAGTTTGGGTGGCATTGCTGTCAATGGAGGCCTCTCTGAGCCATCGGATTTGATCGAATCGGATTTGATCAAAAATATCTTAATTTGTGTTCTGAAGATGAACGAAGGTCTTAGGGGTGGGGAACGACATGAGGGTAAGTAATTAATGACAGAATTTTGGGTGAACTAACCCTTTAATGATGTTGATGATACAATCGCTGCACTGTGTCAGCTACATAGGAGACTGACAGGCAAGAAAAGAGATTAATGAATAAAGTTGTTATTTTAGTTTTGTTTTTGCGCACAAAAAGTATTCTCGTCGCTTCATAAAATTATTGTAGAACCACTGTAGTCACGTCGACTGTTTTAACGACATCTTTATTACCTTAATGGATCTTGAGAGTTTGGGTGGCATTGCTGTCAATGGAGGCCTCTCTGAGCCATCGGATTTGATCGAAAATATCTTAATTTGTGTTCTGAAGATGAACGAAGGTCTTAGGGGTGGGGAACGACATGAGGGGTAAGTAATTAATGACAGAATTTTGGGTGAACTAACCCTTTAATGATGTTCATGATACAATGGTTTAAAAAGTGTTTTTGCCTTTATTTTCTTCACTTGAAGAGTAGTTGCATGTAGAGAGAAAGAGAGAGAGAAAGAGAAAGAGAAAGAGAAAGAGAAAGAGAAAGAGAGGGGAAATAGGATCCAGAAATAACCCAGTCTAGATTTCAACAGAAGTTCCTATGAACACAGTAGCTCCTATAGTCCCTACTTTATGTCACTAGCACCAATGCAGAACCCTCGGTGCGTTTTTAAAAGAACATCTGCAGAGCATAACATTTTTATATTTTGGAATTTTCTGTGGGATAAAAATTATACTATGGTCAAGTATATTGCTTTGCACAATAAATCCATCCTATGCAAGCTACTGAGTGTTTAATGGCAATCTGAACAGGCAGAACCTCTGCTGGGAAAGTGTGTAAAATAGGGAAAGTGTGTAAAAAGTGTGCAAAGTGTGTAAAATAGGAAGAACACACACAGGAATGAATTAGTGTCACTCTGAAGTGCTTCGTTCCTCACTTCTCTCTTTGCAAGAAAGATAAAGACTCAGCCAGTGGGACTATACACAGGTGGAGCTGTTTTATGTCAAAGTCTATTGAGAAATCATGCTGTCACTGAATTAAAAGTAGACCTGAAAATACCTCAAGTCTATCAAACTGTTTCCTCCTATAGGAATATGAAGCATGCTAGAGAAATAACAGACAGCACAAAGAATGCAATATGTTGGCCATGTCCCACAGTAAAGGAGCACATATTGATCTTGCCAGGATGTCTGTTTTCTTTGAATACAAAGCCACCACAGGCACAGGGTAACGTGACAAAGAAAAGTCAAAATAACCACAAAATTCAATCAACAATTTTGTTGTAAATATTATATTGTGGTTTTAAATGCTGCTATCTGCCAACACACATTGATTTTTCAAAACTAGTGCTGTGCTGATACAATCATCATTCATTTATGACAATTCTGCACTTTTTCTAACATTATTGCATCAAAACATGGTATAAACTACATTTTTAAAAGAGATGCCAACCCTGGTAGCTCATAATGTCTAAAAAAAATAATATGGCCCAAAAGCAACCCCCAGAGGCACTCCTACAAAAGAAAAAGCTGAAACATATGAAATACTCTCAAAAACATTCAAATATGCTGATACAATCATATATCACTTTTTCCATAATTTTGCATAAAAATTCAGGTCCTTATATTGGTCTTTGTGTTTCTGTCATGACAACTCTAGGAGGGATTGGCATGCTACATGACAATGTTAATGTATTTGGTCTTGGTGGAATAGTTCTGCTACGCTGCTGCTGCTGCTGCAGCAGAGCAAGTACCGAGACTTGCTACTGCCAATACATCCACAACATGCTGCTGTGAGCATGTAAGAAATATTGCTGCTGCAAATATAACATACATGAAATAACCCCCATTTAGCATACATGAATCACCTCGTAGCAGATCTACACAGGTGGAGTTGGGGAAGGTGGAGGGTTTCTGAAGCAAGCTGAAGCATCTAGAGTTTCATGCTAGAACTCTGTATTTATTTACAGTATATGTTAATTCAGATTATTTCTATATTAACTAATAAAAAAGCAGCACAACAATCAATCAATGATACTAACCACATAATGTTATGGAGCAATGCATGCTAGGAGCCCACTTGGTTCAATATGAATTGTTCAATTTGGAAGAATATTGTTGGCAGAATGTGTTTTTATGATTCTATGTAATTCACATTTCTGAGTATCTGTGACTCAAAAAGCTCCATATGTTGGATAAAATGTAATTGCTATTTTTACAGTGCACAATATTTCCCAAAATATCCTCATAAATCCATTGGGAACTAGGGCTGAACGATTTTGGAAAATCAAATTGCGATTTTTTTTTACCAATATTGCGATTGCGATTTAATATGCAATTATTTTTTATGTTCTGTATTATTCAACAAAGACAAGCTATAAATCGTTGTACAGTTTGACCAACAAAATATTAGATAGATTAAACATAAATGTTATTTTCTGTAGGCCAGGCCTATACGTTACGATGAAATTAGGTGATGCATGAATTGAAATTAAATTGAAATGACATTTTTATTTAACAACTACAATTACAGTATATTGAGTGATTTGCTGAACTTCCAACCTTGTAAGCATGTAACAATTATGACAACATAAAAGCACTGACAAATAAGCCTGGTGTAAACATTAATATGAAAGTCAGTAACAAATCACACAAACT
The DNA here is from genome assembly GCF_001515605.1 of Sinocyclocheilus anshuiensis. Lineage (NCBI taxonomy): Eukaryota > Metazoa > Chordata > Actinopteri > Cypriniformes > Cyprinidae > Sinocyclocheilus > Sinocyclocheilus anshuiensis. Next base: position 739,617 of record NW_015558595.1, on the reverse strand, counting down.
AAAGTAGATTGTAGAAATATAAAAACAAATCTGTTGCTTTACCACACTACTTTAGGTAATTCAAAGTCACTGTAATAAACATATGTAAACATGTGGACTGCACTTTTTAAACACTGTCTGTTAACTTTAGACCAGTGGTTCTCAAAAGTTTTTGGTCGCGCTCCCCTTTAAACCTATAAAAAAAAAATCTCGGTAATGTGATATATCACGGTAATGAATATGCACGGTATTGTTATCGTGGGCACTTCTAAATACCGTGAATAATTATATATAACAAATTATTCAGAATTTTTAATGCATTTTAAGAATAATTTTCCCATAAACTGGTCAAAATGCACAAAACCGCTGTATGCTGCCTGAAAGACGCATGCGCACTGATGTAAATAAGCATGGACGAGAAGCAACACCTGCATCACTTGAAACATTGAAAAATAGCATACAGAGAATAACTGTTATTATTATTATTATCTCTCTCTCTGTTATTTATTTATTGTGGGTTTCATGCTGTCCGCTAAGGCATAGGACACACACAGGCTTTACTCCTCACCAATGACATTAAACATCATGTCTACACCGGACGCGAGCAGCAAAATACAGTAGAACCCATTATAATCAGTGACGCTGTGTACACTGGATGCGGCGCGACGCAACACACAAAACCCGACATTAAACTGGTGCCTTGTTCTATTTATGACGTACTGACACAAAGTTAAAATGATTTGCAACGGTCGCTTTGTCGTGTCCAGTGTAGAGCTGTTGCGGCGCGACGCAACACGACAAATGTAGCGTCCGGTATAGACACGGTGAGTGAAGCCGAGAGCAAGATATGCCTCGTCATATTTTCTGCATTTAGCTTTTGAATGACCAGCACCTGCCTGGGTATGTGCGACTTCATCTATGGCTTTTCTCTTCCCTTTTACAAACCGATTCATTTCCCATTCTAAGTTATGTCCTTTGGCTGTTCACTGTATTATTTCTTTTCTTTTTCTGCTGATGGCCCGCGCCCCTGCAATACTCGGGCGCGCCCCACACTTTGAGAACCACTGCTTTAGACAGACTTTAAATAAATAAATAAGAATATATATATTACCTTATTATATATATTATTTTAAGGTCGAAGTCTTCAGTAATGAAATGCACCGTAACACTGTTACCGCTTGAGTAATTTCAATGTGCCGTTTTTAAGTAGCCTACGTTCATTATATACACTTTAAAACATTTCCGCGTGTAGCATGCCAGGGTTGCCAGGTTTTCACAACAAAACCCGCCCAATCGCTACACAAAACTAGCCCAATCGCGTTTCGAGGGGGGTCCACCGGTAAAAATCGCGTACCAGGGGGTAAAATACACGTTTTTTGGAGGAGTTCCCCAAACCGCGGACTTGGCAACACTGTAGCGTGCCAACTTGATGCTTCCTCTGAAGACTGCTTAGATGTGTTCGACTTGAAGCAGCGCTGCTTAGACCGAACGGTGTGTGTCATCAAAGTACTGCGAGAGCTAGTAGAGAGCGGACGTCTCCTTATGCTTTCTCTCACCATACTTTGATGTCATACACCGATCCATCTTCAAGTCGAACACACCTCTTTACTCTCGCGTGTCACGTGACCGAGTGTAATCGCAGCGTCTGCGATTGAAAATTTTTGTTTTTTTCATATCGCGATATTATCGCAAATGCAATTAATCGTTCAGCCCTATTGGGAACACGTTGTTCCTTTCTTCTTTACGAATGTGTTAGACCAGACCCCTACTGCAGGTCATCCATATATTCGCTCAAAAGTCTGAGCCCCACATTGTTCATCCTCAGAGATGCAGGAGGACTTCCATTTAGCAGAACTGACAGGAGGCAACCGGTGGGACTAAATGAATGCGGTTGCAAGGGTGGAACTGAGAACACATGTCAAGGTAGTTTGGCAGCTGTGTGCATGGAGATGGGAGTGCAGAATTCCTTAAGGGAATGTGGTGAAAAGCTCGGTAAGCCTGAATCCGGTATTCCATCTTGCTATGTTAAAAACACAAAAGACACATATGGTATTGCAAGCCTGTGGGTCATTGCAAACCAAGAGACAAGGCCCTGCCCCAAAAGAGGTGATGTTATGCTCATGAACATCTGCACTGGGAATAAAATGGTAAATAAAGAAATAAATAAAGAAATAAATGTAATAAAGGCCCCCACATAAAAACAAGTCCCTGCAGGGACAGTGACAGTGAAAAATACATGGCACTTCACTTTAATATGGTGCAAATTAGTATAGAACTAAATATTCTATGACAAAAGGGAATGTTTTCAAAAGTAACTAATATACTCCTGCTGAAGATGAATGACTTTGAAGATTCTGATTTATAATAAAACCATAATAAGACATGAGAGAGTTCTGCACGAATTCAGAGGTTTATGAGAAACCACAGAACAGTGGGCCAACTCAAGTGCTCAATCAAGAGCTCAGCCAGTAAACCTTCAACACACAGCGAATTATGGAAATATTATTCATTTATTCTAATCTAATAGAGTTGTTTTTGAATTACCACTCCTCCTCACTCAATGTGTTAAAAGCAATAGAGTGAAATGGAGAGAGGAGCTGAACACTGATTGGCTTAACCCCCTTGGGTAATCGTCACACTAAGGTCTTTTGTACACTCTGTAAATCCGAAACTGAACTTCCCTTGCAACTGATGTGACTGAATGACCTGGAAGATCTCAAGCCATTCAAAACCTAATTGGATATATATGCAAGTTTAACTAGACAGTAGCATGCTAAAGAAAGACTTGGCAAAAATCTTGGCAAATGAGGAGACTGCACTTTAAAGGTCCCATATTTTACACCTTTCTGGGCCGATCTGGTTTCGTGGTTAAAGTTAACCTTTTCCACATATTTCCCTGTTGTCGTTGCTCAGCAATAGCATGGACGTGATGTTGTCTGGGGGTTTGGCAAAAGGAGAGTGGGACGGTGGGCAGTGCTCGGGGTGGTGACTGAAGGTGGTGACTGTGTAGTTCTGACGTCAACTTTTTACGTAAGTCACAACGGTTCGTGAAAAATCACAGCTACTTTAAGCAGGCTGTGTGAATTTTACTGTGGACTGACTGTTCTGAAACTTATATGGTAGTTACATAGCACCTAGACCTCAGTTATCATGAAAAAAGCCAGGAAATTTCAGTTATGGGACCTTTAAATTATCTACGGGTAACTGCATATCCAATAAATATAAATATTGATATCATAATTTAGAAACTCTTCAGGAGCGGGTTATGTGAGGAAAAGACCAACATTTAAATCGTTTATTTACATGCATTCAAATATAGCATGTCAGGTTTGACGTCAATTCTGACAAAAACCTGCTTGTGTTGTAACCAAAAGTGATGCAACAAAAAAAAAAAGATTCAATAAAGACACTGAATCTAACAATATGCAGAAGCAAAAGATCTGAGACACAAACTCAAAATGGAATAATAAAATATCTATATATTAAATAATATATAATATATCAATGTATTTATAAGTACAGTATATGATCCATCAAAAGCAACATTTACAGCCTTTTCACAATACTGTAATTAAATTAATTCTATATAATTACAGGAGGGTAAAAACAATTTTAACCAAGCTAAACACTGTAGCAAAACAAATTTACATTTTTAATGTAAGAAACTAAATACACTAAAATCTAATAAATAAACAAATAAATAAATTTAAATATAAATCGATCAATAATCACAAAATGTTTTCCTCACTTTTTACATAAATTACATTTAATAAAAATGTCTTAATACTGTAATAAACAGCAACATTTAAAAGTTTTGTATTGATGATTATGCAAACAAAAGACTGAAGCAATGTCTTGAACTAATGAATCAGTTCAATGATTCAAACCTACCAACTCTAATACCATTTTTAAAGGGGTGGTTCACTGGGTTTTTTTCTAGGCTTGATTGTGTTTATGGGGTGCAGTCTAACATGTGTTAATGCTTAGTTTAAAAGAAAACGCATTATTTTTCACATGATTTACCTTTATTCCACACCGCTCTGTCCCTTCTTTGAGAAACATGCTGATCAATTCCTGCTTTTATGAAGCCCCTCCCTCAGAAATAGGCGATGGGCTCTGATTGGTTAGCTAGCCCAGTGTGTTGTGATTGGCTAAACCGCGTCCCGCCCCTCACCTCAGCGGCATGTGCTCCGGTTGTATTGTAAACAA
>NW_015558595.1:704045-735298 GCF_001515605.1 Sinocyclocheilus anshuiensis | reverse complement strand
CTTATCAGTTTGAGCCCGATTGAGAAGCAGAGGATATTATTGAAGAGGATCGTGCAGAACCTGTGCAAGCACGGCTTTTAATGGTAGGCCTATGTTTTTTGTTTGTTGTTGTCTCATACTTTTAGATACACTGTTATTTGTAAATGCTTCTGCTTCTGTTAGCTTTTAATATACGGTTTTATCCTGATTAAAGCTTTAATACAGTACGGCAACCGCATGCGCGTCCATGCTTAACGCATGTTTAACGCTTCTCATAGCTATGTGAAAATAAGTGTATAATTGGAACAGTTCATTGTGGAGCTGAGCTGAATGAAAGAGAAAGAGAGAGAGAGAGCGAGAGATGCAGAGCGTGTGCAGAGCAGGGCGACGCGAGGACCAGTATTGAGAACCGCTGCTTTAGAACATTGATTTTGAAATTTGTGAATCCATTAGAATCGTTAGAAGACAGAATCGCGATTCATATATGAATAGATTTTTTATGTGCACCTTTAGTTTTCTCTTCCTCTTCTCTAAAGCAGCGCTGCATGGCCCCGCACCCTTTGCTGCCTTTTCCTGAGGGTGGGGTTTATCTGGGTTTGTGATGTCATGAACCCGGGAAGTAACTTGTTGTAGTCCCTACCAGCCGTTTTTGTAGGCATTAATTAAACTGCCAGAATTTTAAAAGACGATATCTCCGTTTGCATTGAACTTTCAGCTTCGTAACTTTGCAGATATTGTTTATGCTCAAACAGCAACATTACACACTAATTAACGTTAAAAAAGTGAAATCGCAATGAACCACCCCTTTAAGAATACCAACTCACTATAAAAAGTAATAGAGGAGCCATCAATCATGTGACTGATGATCACTATTGATCCTATATACTCAATCTGTGTCACTTTTCCGTGCTTTACAGATTACAGATTCTGTGTGAAATATAGAGGACTAAAGAAGGATGAATCTGAAAATATGTTTTTAGGGGTTTCTGAATGACAGGGAGTCTGAACCAATAGCATCGTTGCAGTGCCCTTTCATGCTTTATTTACAGACCCAGTCAGTCATGTGTTGCTTTGAGATGGTACTGACAAACAGAGTGACGGCTCTTTGACTGACTCTCACACTTGCCGGAGGACAACCAAAGCTTGTGTGACACTGGCTTTGCTCAACAGAATCAAAAATCAACTTTAAGATCAGCACTGAATGTAGGAGCTTATGACAGCCGGACATCTTACAAGTAACTTTGTAGTAACATCCTGTGTGTAAATTTCTGACAACACCTCAAGCCCTATGGATAACATCTGAGACTTGTTGTCGAATATGAAAGACAACAATTTTAACATTTACCACTTGCAATTGCAATGGACGTCTATGGGGCAAGTATAGCAGTTAAAAAAGCAAAGAATGCTTTTTTTAAAAGCATTTTATTTTATTATTTCTTTCGTTTTTATTTGAAAACAGAGAACTGAGCATTACATTTGCATAAATTGTCATTTTTTTGTCTGTTATTGTAAAAGATTTGCATAGTCATTACACAATTTGTAAGACTGAATATAACTTTACACTGACAAGGTTCATAAGCAGTGCCTCATAGACTTCCACAAATGTTTCAGATGTTTTTTTTAATACATCAGACTTCAGACACATAAAACCTAAACTCAGACACGACTGAATGACCTAATACAGCATCACAGAGGGCAAACATGACAGACCGTGAGGATAGTGAGGTATAGGATTGTGCTGAGAAAATGAATGCCACCTGAGCTTAGGAATTAATGCAAACTCACACACATGTGCACATGTACACACAAACAGGATGAATGGACTACTGTTAATGCAAAGTCACAGCACAATTGCCAAAGCCTTGGTGGACTCAGGTTAATCACAAGGGCGAACTGGCCCCATTCATCATCATTTTTAAAGAACATAGCGCATTGCATACATTTATTGTTTTTCCACAAAATGAGGTCATACAATAAAAACTTTCCCTAGTACAGGAATAAAACTAGCCTGAATAAAAAAAAAATTTGATTAGGGACTTTCAAATTTCATCAGGAAGACAACACTGAACATGAGCCTATGACCATGATTTTAATTAATTAAATTTTTTATTTAATCCATGCAAAATGCTGATTTTTAAAGCTCAAAGAGTCAAATGTACAGAGCAGCAGGAGTCAGAAAGATCAAAAATAGTAATAGAATTTGGTAATAGAATTTGAGAAGATGCTATATATTAGCTCATTAGACCCCAAATGTTTTTTATGAAGTATTTTTATGTACCCACTATAGCTTCATACTTCACCAGCACCAGTAAATAAATCAGAGGGTTTCAGCCTTAACCTGAATCCACCAAGGTTTCATGCTTCAAACAACAACGCAAAACCTTTCTTGAGGCCGTCATCTTGGAGCACGGTAGCAGAATTCAGAAGTCTACCCCTTCTGAAGAGGAAAAGCATGCATGAAAGAAAAAATTGACAGAAACAGATAAGGAAAAGCAGATATAGCATGCAAAAACAGGACATGGTGTCTAGGTTTGTGAGAAAATTTATGTCATAACAAAAAAGATGAAAAATTAAGGATGACACTGTAAAAGTGAGTGAAGAGATGTCTAGTTGTGTTCAGAGGAAGAAGATTAAAGGAAGCAGTCACTGACTTGAGGGCGCTCTATTGGTTTCAAAGTACTATGCAACTCAAGTCAAACCTATTGTTCACACAATCATTGGTTTCATATCCCTGCAAGTGCACTTGTTCACACTGAAAATATGGCTTCAATTATCCAGAAAGGTCTATTTACCTTCCATTCAGAAGCTGCAAAATTGAGATTTCAATTTTGTGGTGACAAATAGAGTCAATCATTTGAAGTACTAGCTGTACGAAAGGATTGCTTGTAGTTTAGCTGGCCATATGGGTAAATACAGAATATGTACAACACACTTGTGTCTAAAAGGCCTTTTGTGGCTGCAATACTGAACCAAAGTATTTGATAACTTCATTGAGTGGTGCACTTGGATATTTTAAGTCACGCATAAAAATTTCTCAATTTCATTGCATCAGATACAAAATATCAAACCAAGTGGCAAACAAATGATGCTGGAACTTTTCTCAGAACTACATTAACTTTACATTTACTTTAGTTTACATTAGGATGTAACCATAGCAAAAGTTTGCTACTCTAGTGCTAGGTTTATTATTGGACAGTGCATTGACAAAACATGAGCATTGTCATTATAAATGAATAAATGTATATATCACAAAGAAAATTTAAAACACCTTAAAACATGGTAAAGTTATTCAAAAGACCTCCTTTTGTGTTCCACAGAAGAAAGAAAGTCAAATGGATGACATGAGTTACATGATCACAAATTATCACAGAATTTGCATTTTTTTTTGGCTGAACACAAATCAAATGGCGAACTGACAGCCTCTTTCCAGCCAGTGTTCACAGTTAAATAAAGCAGTCTATAAATGAATAAATTTGTATATCACAAAGAAAATTTAAAACACCTTAAAACATGGTAAAGTTATTCAAAAGACCTCCTTTTGTGTTCCACAGAAGAAAGAAAGTCATATGGATGACATGAGTTACATGATCACAAATGATCACAGAATTTGCATTTTTTTGGCTGAACACAAATCAAATGGCCGAACTGACAGCCTCTTTCCAGCCAGTGTTCACAGTTAAATAAAGCAGTCTGATCTAATGCCTGTGTGGCCTGTGAATGCGATACAGAGAACATGAAATTACCGCACAGCCTCTTTAATAACTGTCACGCTTTACAGGTTTAGCAAGTGGCAACAGCTTCAGTGTCACGCACCACCACTTTAATACTGGACCGCAAAGCCCGAGGAGAACAGGCATTTCAGAAGAGTGAATAGAAAAAAAAAAAAGTGTCCTGTTATTCGACAGGAAGAACCTCATGCCACTGTGCCACCAGTTTGGTCATGGTGAACATGACTCCAGGGGAATCAAGTGAATGCAGGAGATTTAAACGCTGTCAGGATGGGCTCTAATGATCCTGTACTCAACATCTTCAAGGAGTAACAGCCTAATTTTATCTCTTGTGGCAATGAGGATAAATTTATTTGGGACACAAGAAGCCAAGCTGACTCTCAACTAGGGCTGTGCGATTAATCGAAATCGTCATAAAATCGCGATTTGAGCGTGCGCGATTTCTAAATCGCTTTATAGCACGATTTTCCGCGCCCCCGACCTCCCGCAGTATGGTATCCGAACCAATCAGAATGCAGGATTGTTTTTCCACAAAATGAGGTCATACAATAAAAACTTTCCCTAGTACAGGAATAAAACTAGCCTGAATAAAAAAAAAATTTGATTAGGGACTTTCAAATTTCATCAGGAAGACAACACTGAACATGAGCCTATGACCATGATTTTAATTAATTAAATTTTTTATTTAATCCATGCAAAATGCTGATTTTTAAAGCTCAAAGAGTCAAATGTACAGAGCAGCAGGAGTCAGAAAGATCAAAAATAGTAATAGAATTTGGTAATAGAATTTGAGAAGATGCTATATATTAGCTCATTAGACCCCAAATGTTTTTTATGAAGTATTTTTATGTACCCACTATAGCTTCATACTTCACCAGCACCAGTAAATAAATCAGAGGGTTTCAGCCTTAACCTGAATCCACCAAGGTTTCATGCTTCAAACAACAACGCAAAACCTTTCTTGAGGCCGTCATCTTGGAGCACGGTAGCAGAATTCAGAAGTCTACCCCTTCTGAAGAGGAAAAGCATGCATGAAAGAAAAAATTGACAGAAACAGATAAGGAAAAGCAGATATAGCATGCAAAAACAGGACATGGTGTCTAGGTTTGTGAGAAAATTTATGTCATAACAAAAAAGATGAAAAATTAAGGATGACACTGTAAAAGTGAGTGAAGAGATGTCTAGTTGTGTTCAGAGGAAGAAGATTAAAGGAAGCAGTCACTGACTTGAGGGCGCTCTATTGGTTTCAAAGTACTATGCAACTCAAGTCAAACCTATTGTTCACACAATCATTGGTTTCATATCCCTGCAAGTGCACTTGTTCACACTGAAAATATGGCTTCAATTATCCAGAAAGGTCTATTTACCTTCCATTCAGAAGCTGCAAAATTGAGATTTCAATTTTGTGGTGACAAATAGAGTCAATCATTTGAAGTACTAGCTGTACGAAAGGATTGCTTGTAGTTTAGCTGGCCATATGGGTAAATACAGAATATGTACAACACACTTGTGTCTAAAAGGCCTTTTGTGGCTGCAATACTGAACCAAAGTATTTGATAACTTCATTGAGTGGTGCACTTGGATATTTTAAGTCACGCATAAAAATTTCTCAATTTCATTGCATCAGATACAAAATATCAAACCAAGTGGCAAACAAATGATGCTGGAACTTTTCTCAGAACTACATTAACTTTACATTTACTTTAGTTTACATTAGGATGTAACCATAGCAAAAGTTTGCTACTCTAGTGCTAGGTTTATTATTGGACAGTGCATTGACAAAACATGAGCATTGTCATTATAAATGAATAAATGTATATATCACAAAGAAAATTTAAAACACCTTAAAACATGGTAAAGTTATTCAAAAGACCTCCTTTTGTGTTCCACAGAAGAAAGAAAGTCATATGGATGACATGAGTTACATGATCACAAATGATCACAGAATTTGCATTTTTTTGGCTGAACACAAATCAAATGGCCGAACTGACAGCCTCTTTCCAGCCAGTGTTCACAGTTAAATAAAGCAGTCTGATCTAATGCCTGTGTGGCCTGTGAATGCGATACAGAGAACATGAAATTACCGCACAGCCTCTTTAATAACTGTCACGCTTTACAGGTTTAGCAAGTGGCAACAGCTTCAGTGTCACGCACCACCACTTTAATACTGGACCGCAAAGCCCGAGGAGAACAGGCATTTCAGAAGAGTGAATAGAAAAAAAAAAAAGTGTCCTGTTATTCGACAGGAAGAACCTCATGCCACTGTGCCACCAGTTTGGTCATGGTGAACATGACTCCAGGGGAATCAAGTGAATGCAGGAGATTTAAACGCTGTCAGGATGGGCTCTAATGATCCTGTACTCAACATCTTCAAGGAGTAACAGCCTAATTTTATCTCTTGTGGCAATGAGGATAAATTTAATTGGGACACAAGAAGCCAAGCTGACTCTCGTGATTAAAATCGAAATCGCAAAATTGATCAAAGAAATCGCACAGCCCTACACTCAACACTGAAATAATAAGTGTTTTATCTTGGCATGTTGTCTGTTTAAAGCGATAGTTCACCAAAAATGAAAATACTGTCAAAAAAAGTGGACAAGCTCAAAACGTTTTACGCCCCGTCTTTAGCGTCATCCACTTGTGATCGGATCGACTAAAACGCATCTTAATACCAGATGTAAACAGGGCCTTGTATTCGAAACACGAAGGTGTCTTTGTTGACACTGGACTTCTGCATCCACATATGTCATCAATTTTATATACTTCGTTTAGCTCATATAATTCCGGCTTTCTATCTGTGAGCTCCCTCTGTTGCTTTTGCTGAAACGACAACAGTATAGTGAGACGGGAGACAGCATACATTGGAGAAAATGTATATAAATGCTCATTCTTTCTAAAGAAATTTGACGTAAACATACGAGGGTTTATCAGTTTTATATGTGTACATATTTGGACTTAAAAGCCCCAATGGAGTTGTTTTGTGCATTCCTGTCACCACAAATAAACAGAGCAGCTGTGACTGAACAAGTATGTGTTCTCTTTTTATGTGAAATAATGATAAATATTAGTTTGATTTAGCATCACTGAAGTGCACTGCTGACACAAATTAATACATTACTATTTTTTTATTGTAAATCATCGGTACATAAAATATCAACGCTGGAGTCTTTCTTTGAAGTCTTAAGAACCAAACCAAACGTCAGCTTCTGTGAAGTTCGTTTTGCGATATAGTTAATTTTTATTCATTTTCCCCTCGCTGGTGAAATGGTGGGGTTGTGTGATGTTTGCTTCAGGGAGGCACTGGTCTGACAGTGGAAACTCAGCTTGATTTTCTAACAATGAGCCGGCTCGTTGTTAGCCCTGGCTCACACTGGCCCGACAGTGGAAAAGCAGCTATTGATGAAAGAAATATTCAGTTTTTTGGTGAACTAACCCTTTGAGTTTGAAAGTTTATTGTTTGATGTGTGTACTGATAAATTATACCACCACAAGGGCTGGGTAATAGATTTAAAGTGATAGTTCACCAAAAAAATGAAAAATCTGTCATAATTTACTCACCTTTCTGTTGCTCCATACCTATATGACTTCTGTGGAACACAAAGATACTTTGAAAATTGTCTCAGGTTTTATTTATTTATTTATATTTGTTGTTGTTGTTGTTTGTCCATACAATGAAATGTAATGGGATCCAATGTTGTTTAGATCCTAATATTGTTCACTATAGTATCTTTTTTGTCAGTCAATCATACAGGGTTGAACAGACTTCATTATTTTTTAAACTGGATATTTACTCAATTTTGCTATTTTCCTTGCATTAAATATTTTTAATCTACATGGCAACAGTAGTCCAACAATTGGTCCAAACTACAATTGCTCTCTTTGAAGAAAAAAGTCATGTCAGAGCTAGCTAATACATTAATACTGAGATTAGTTTAGCTACATTGCCCAGACTGTCACCAACAGAGGTTGCGGGTTTCCTCTAGACACACAAGGTAACGTGTCTAATGTCTAACTGTTCAAACACTGTCTCTCCTCATCCATGTGGTTATGATGCATTGTGTTTTTGAGAAGGCAGGTCTATAACACGTTAGTGCTGTGTTCAAAATATCGATACGACGATGTATCGTTTAATTCCTTTAGAAACAATGATGTTACCAGCTCCTTGTTGAGAAAGATAATGTAGCTCTTGAGCGATTAAGCTATTTAGTTGATAAAACTGCGGGGCAGCGCTAAAAAGTTTGTTCCTGAATGTCCGAGTTCGGCCTCAACGTGATCTGTGTGTGACTGCACTTAAAGTCGGCATGAAATCAAAACTGACTTTATTTACTTTACTAGCGCACATTGCTAGTCTTGATGAGAACAATTAATCCGTGCAAGTTAATCCGCTGAAAAAAATTGTTTGTCTTGGTAATCTTTAATCAAAATCTGAACATTTGTTTCCGCTCTGGAATGGCAGTCCTTCTCTGATGATGTCAGTTTGACGGCTTGGGCAGAATATCCTTTTAAACACACCCATCCAACCGTTAGTTTGATATGAGTGAGAGACAGAGAGGAGGAGCGGCAAAATAAAACCATGCCCTCGATTCAATATTCCGTTTCAGATGGAAATACGTCACTACACTGAAATAAAGTCGGCAGCAACTTCCGGTTCACGTGGACTTTAACATCTAACTGCTTCTGTTCTGTTTCACACAAATGCTGGCACAGACGTGCATGTTCGGCTAGAGTCGCTTTGAACTCGTGCATCTTCGGAAGCGGAAAGTTACAAAAATGTCGTGCACACCGCCACGCGAAACGACGTCGCGCGCACTCAAAGCGAACTTCCACCAACACCGCGATGAATTTTTTTTTTAATCGTAGAGAGTGTGTTAATTTGTGCAATGATAACCTACCAGCAATGTAAGTGATTTTTTTTTATATATTACTTTTATATATTACTAAATATATATATTTTTTATATATATTTAGTACATTACAATATACATTTATTAGAATGAGTACATTATTATTTATGGGCTTAAAAACAAGATGCAAACAATCAGAATATTGTACCTGGTGGGGAGTGCCCAATGTAAACATGAAACATATGCCATTACCTATATTGTACTGTGGTACACTTATGGAGGCCCTTCATAATGCAGAGGTCAACTGCCTGCTCTGCCAATAGTTAGAAATGGCACTATAGTAAGCAGTGTTTAATAAACAGCTGTTTTTCTAAATTCTGCTGAGGTGAAATTCAGTGCAGTCCTGTATCGTGATACGTATCGTATCGTATCGTGACTTTGCTGGTGATACACAGCCCTATAACACGTACTGCATAATCTCAATCATTGAATCTCTGCCACCGGCACAATTCTACTGTATTCATTCCTCTGCATCTCAATCAAACGGTCTCTCACTTTGTGTCATGTAAAGCATTTTCATCTCCCTTTTTACATATAATGCATCCTGTGTGTCAGTTTCTGTAAGCAATTTACAGGTTTTCACATACACATGCACACACTCACACTGGCTAGCCGAATGTAATAATGTACCATGGCTAAAAGAGAAACATCCACCTTTAATCATACTGTATATACGCAGAAATGCATTCCTATATGTATAGCCTAGCCATATAAAAAACTAAAACAACTAAAATAATAATACTAAAAACTGTAATCCTGTGCGACTGTCTCACTTTAGTCTCTGAACCTACATTTAGCAATTATTACCAATGTGTTTCCTTTCACTGCGTGTTTATGAATAATTCAGCAACTCAGAATAATGGTAATGTCTGTAAATGAGGGTCAAGTGCTGGATCAGTCCGAGGGTGTGAGACTGCAACTTGTAACAGACACACGGATGCACATTTCAGTCATTTTATGCCAGTTAACAGTTAATCATAAAACAGAGTATGGCATTCCTCATCAAAATCAAATTGAGAAAATCACAGTGTTTATACTCCAAAGGAGCCACAGATCAAATAAACTGAACAAACTGATTTGTGCTGATATGGATATTCACAAAGCTAAAACATGGTTACTGTTGTCCAGTCCCAGTAAGATTTCAGCTAATTTGTGAACATATATTTCTTTAGCTAATTTGTGAACATTTTCTATGAATTGGTTCATTTAGTTTGTAAAATAAGTTCCGAACAGTTCATTCACATATCTGATCCAGTTCAGTGACTCAATGATCCAATCAATGGGGTTCTCAAGTTAACAGCTCACTGGAGAAGACAATTTTCAAAGAATAATAACTTTTGTGCTCTTGTATCAATTTTAATGTTTTTAAATGCATGGGGGGGAAAAGCAACTAAAGTCATACAGCTGGCAGACTCTACAGGAATATTGAGTGTTATTGAATATTGAGGAATATTGATAAATTTGTTAATGTTCAAAGTTCAGTTTATACAAGTGTCATTAGAATAAACGGGCAGAAAGCAGAGTAGAAATTCATATTCTAAACCCACTGAGTCCTTAGTGTTAAATAATTCATAGTCGGATTTCTACCATCCAGAGGTTCATGGGTTCATGTTTGCAATCTGTTTCGGGAAAAAAAAAAAAGGTTTGCATCTGAAAAGCACTACACTATCTATATGATCAAAACACTTTCAACTGAACCTATAAATAGCTCACCGATTTACGAAATATTCAAAGTATTGCTTGTTGAATTATTCACAACAAAAGGCTAAATGCTATGATGACTGAAGGGTGCTTTGATTATCATTCTCTGCGAACAGAGATGGAATGGTTAGCTAGCTAACCCATAAATATTCTCTGCGTTTTTTGGTGCTATCTCAGGGGTACAAGACTATCCTCACTAAAAAACAAAAATCATCTAGTCCCAGAGCTATAAGAACACATATGTAGTGACAAGGCTGGCAATGATATCTTATTCACTGGGTTTCTACTGCACTAGATACGCTAGTCTTTGAAGCAAGCATTCAATGATATACCAAGTGTAGACTTTTGCTCTGAAAGCTCCTGGGTATCCAAAAAGACATCAAGAATAGGAAGCATGAATATCATGTTGTCTTGATTGCAACAGTTGGCAATCGGTTAGCAGCTCTGCTTTCCCACGAATATATGCAAATTATTAACAGTGTTATGAACAAATCCCTCTTGCAATAATCAGTGGCTTCAAGATTTGTTGGATTGTTTATCTTTGAATATTTATTTCAGAGACAAGGGAAATTGGTATCGTTGTAGATGCCAGTGGTTTGACTTTGGCTGATACTGATGAAGATTATTTGTAAACAGGGGATGGAAATTTTAATTCAACAATAGGTCAGATCCAGAGGGTCTTGAAAGATGATCAGGACCAAACAAATTATGATTCAGAGGTCAAAATGTGTACTAGCAGATAGGACTTGAAGGTCTCCAGAATACCTTGTAAAACAGTGTTTTGAGCATGTTGAGTTTGCAAGCCTCATGCTGAGATGAGCTTCACAGCTATGTCTTGCTAATTTTTAAAAAATAAAATACATTTCAAAACCAACCAAACAATTTTGACTTGGGATCTCTGAATGATGCTGCCAAACAATAAGCTTTTTTCAAGTAGCAGCAATGCATGCTGGGTAACCAGCAGTGCCAAAATAGGTTTGTGTGAGAAAAAGACTGACTTCTATGTTATTCACTTAGAGCTGGAAACTTGAATCTTAGGCTCTGAACAACAATATATATGAAATGTATTGCTCTTGGACGAAGTTTTGGTATTTAGTAAGCTCAATCAACGTAAACTCAGCACACTTGAAACGAGGATAGGTGCATGGGAACAAAATCAAACAAAAAGTTGAATCAAAAATAAGTAACGAACCCGCACACTATCAATACTTGCTAATTCTTAAACTTTATTAAACGCAATGTTTTGGTCCACTGACCTTCATCATCTTTTGCCTTATGAAGGTCAGTGGACCGAAACGTTGCGTTTAATAAAGTTTAAGAATTAGCAAGTATTGATATTGTGCGGGTTCGTTACTTAGGTATTTAGTAAGCAAAATACTTGTGATTTGACCTATAGACTTATACTAGAGATTTGTTAAGTAAATAAATAAATAATACCTACAAATACTCTTACTTGAGTGAAAGTACAGATACTGCTGGTCAAATATTACTCCATTACAAGTAAAAGTTGTAAAGACAGATTTTTACTTAAGTAAAAGTACAGAAGTACTTGCTTTTAAAAGTACTTAAGTACCAAAAGTAAATTTCCTTTTTTATGTCAATGCACCGTGTGACGAGTGGGGGCGGGGCTGAGAGCCGTGGGAACGGAGCGAGGCCGGTGGAGTAATTGATAATGAGCGACACCTGCACCACTCACCGGTCTCGAGTCTCACGGAGGAGCTCCGGAAGGATAAAAAGGAGGAGTGACGACAGTGAAGGACGAGAGAGGACCAGGCCTGGACTTTATTTTGTGTTTTGGTTCTGTTTGTGCGCGACAGTCGTCCGCTAGTGGCTGTCTCGTTATTTTGTGATTATTTTATTATTAAAGTTTTCTTTGACTGTTCGCCGGTTCCCGCCTCCTTCTTCCCGAACTACGAACTTTGTTACATTGGTGCCGAAACCCGGGAGGAAGGAGGGACACGCTGTCAGAGAGCCCTCGCTGCTGACGGGGAACGCGGTGCTGAGGAGATCGGGCAGCAGGAACAAGCGGAGAGCCCGCCGGTGGCTGCCCGAGGCAGTGGTGCTGGAACTATGGAAGATGAGGTGGGACTGAGTGCTCGCTGCCGCAAAGTACAGATACTCAAAAAGTGTACTTAAGTACAATACTCAAGTAAATGTACTTAGTTACTGTCCGCCTCTGCAAATACTTACACTAAAATGGCACAATTTGTAGATTTTTGCCTGTCAGTAGTAGCTACAAACTGTGCCATTTTATTGTAGGTGGCAGCATTAGGGTGCAATACCGCCACCTACTATGTTGGAGTGTCAACCAGATTGTTACTGCCACTGGATTGTTTACAACATCATCGTTTGTGTAGTATTAAAACTATATTTCATTTTGTATATCACGGTTATCATCAATACCACTATATTACGATACCCCAGTGTATTTACTGATAACCTTCCCCCAAGTCATAGCTCTCAAATCTCATTTGCACATGCACATCAAGACAAGTTGCACCAGGTTTGATGTCAATAGTTCTTGTTTGTCTCGTAACCGATTGTGACGTGTCTGCTAAACCTCTGTTTAAATGTCTCCTTTTGCATTACACAAAAGAAAGAATAACATGAAAAGTGAGTAAATGCTTTCTGGGTGCATGATCCATTTAAACTGATCTAGAGTTACAAGTGTCTGTTGCCAAAACAGTAGAATTAATGAGTACAGTGAATATTACTCAGCAATCAACCAAGAACTCAGAAATTATCAAGTCTATGACTAATTTGTCCCCTGTGGTTCTTTGACAAACCCAAACATTCAGACAGCAAGACTTCCGTCAGTGTTCATTAATGCAGTCACAACTGATTCCAGAAATCACATAGAGAACTGCTCTACTTTTAATAAACATGAACATAAATTACAGACGTTTGATTGCTTTCAGGAACCATCACCGGAGGCCTCACAGCTGTGGTTTTCCTCGATGCAAGCACCACTTGCTTTCCTCACATCCCCTTGTTCATAGCACAAAAGCCCCTTGCATTACAAAGCTGCACTTGAGTCATCCTCTACTCGTCTATGAGTCATTTAAAAGCTACAAAAGCCTTCTAGTGCATGGATGGAGGGGGTCCTGTTTTTTCCAAGTGCTAACAATGGGTGCATTTTCAGAGGGCTGGAAAAAACTTGAGCTTCATGCACACTCTTCTCATTGGGCCGCTGAGGTCAGCTCTCTCTATTCAACCCAAACCTGCTGGAAGGAGATAATAACCAGACCTGTGTTCAGCATCCAGGATCGTCTGGGGACGTTCTGTCCTTACCAACAATCCATCTTTCCTCTCAACCTGGTCCAGGTGCTGTTTTACCATTTCTAGAGCTGGTGCGGGATGTGTGGACACTGAATAATCCAGTCCATTACTGAAGGTGGCGGGTGGCAGAGTGACAGACGCCGAGGTGGGACCGAGACAGAGCGGTTCACCCTGATGGCAGAAGCCTTTTTGGAGTCGCCCTAAGGTTGCCCTATTAATGCCATTGGAGTGTTCAATAGCAATTTCTCAGCAATGCACAGAAAAATATGGCAGAGGTAGTTGACTACTTCCAGGTTTTCCCTTGGCACAAAACATTGAAATTTGACAGGCCTGGAGTCTTGTTGATGGGCATCCCAGGAGAATAAGCCTTGGTCTCATTGCAGTTGGATACTGATTGAAACGTTTTTGAGAAATAAGAGAAAAGTAGGGCAAAACATGGGTGAAGAAGCTCTGAAAAATGTAATCTAATCTAATGCAAATGCGTTTTGCCCGCAATTTGCTGATGTTAGTCATCCCCTGTGCCCTGTTATGCAGCTTTTTAGTGGATGCTACTCTTCTTCACTCCTTATGTATTTTCACCAGTGACCTAGAGAGCTTCTTATCTAACAATTTCAGTTACAAACCACAGATAACAGCCAGCTGAACTCATCAATACTACAGGAAAATCGCCAACATGAGGCGACCCTATGCAGTTAGATTTGCATAGCCTTTCCGTCAATGCATCAATAGCTAAAAAGCAACATTCATTTCAATGCTTGTCTAGGCTAGTTAATGCCAACTAGAGCTGGTTATGTGCTGGTGAATCATAACAGCTATGTTGCTAAAAAGCAGCAGTCAGTCAAGCCAGCTTATTTGTAAAATTCAATATCCAAGTCTTTCTGGTTAAGCTAGTTAGAAAATATGAATGAACTGAATTTCCCTACAGCGTCAGATTTGTCATATGGGTCAAAGACATGGCTTTTAATTTTTAAATGTTTTGTTTTTTTTTATCCTCTATTAATTTAGGCTACTCAAAAATACATAAAACACAATTTATGTTTATAATAGTTTAGAATTGTATATAACTGCATATTTGTATAATTGTATGTAATTGCATACAATTTATAATTGTATATCTGAATACACATCTTCCATTATAAACATGTTTTTTAAAATAAAAAAATAAAAATTAATCATCATCAACATTTGTATTAACATGTAATTATTATTATTAATAATAATAACATTTAACATTTTAACAATATTAACACGTGTATTATTATTATTAATATTATTATTAATGATAAAAATTTTCAATATTAACAAATAATAATTAATTTGTTAGCATTAGCTAACTATATTATTTAAAATGAACTGACAAATAAACAGTACTTCTACAGCATTTATTAATCTTAGTTTTTAATTTCAATTTAGTATATAATAATAATAATCTTAAAAATACATTTTTGTTAAAATATTTGAAAAATTGTTCAAAGTAATGTGGTACAAACATGCAGGGAAAAAAAACATGTTATTACACAGTATATTATAAATATTTACAATACATCTCAGGTTATTAGAACAAAAAAAAATGTATGCCCAAAGTTTCCTGAGTAGCCAAGCTACTGCCATTGTGACAAACCGGAATAAAAATGGATAGCTCCAGCTATTATAGACATCCTTGAACACCAGCATCCCACATGGGGGAACAGAATTCAAAACACAACAAACGCTGGTGAGCAGAGAGTAGAACTGAAATTCACACAGACCTGGGCAGACAGCTCAGCCCAAGCTAATTCGGATTTTTACATCGTCTGATCGAGGTCAGTCTGGCTGTAGTCGTCCACATTGGGCTGTGGCAATATCAGCTGGAGCTCAGTACGAGAGTGATGAAATGTGCTGGGAGCACCATGGGCATTTAAAACGTCTTCAGCACAGAAGTTTATTGATTTCTCTGGAATCGTTTGGCTGAATGTCAGGTCATCCTGAGGCAATGCCATTAACTGCAAGCTGCCACAGGGAAGCAACAGCCTTCAATTTGCATCCTAATCTCCCACACCCTGTGTGCTCAGATGAAATCTCTGGAAATGTTTGGGCGGATGCAAAGTCTGTATTGTTGGGTAAAACGATTTAGGGGGAAGGTATGTCAGTGTTAAAGTATCAATCAAATTTGTCTTGGTCAGAATGGCAACTTTCGATGAAAAGAGTGCGTTTGAAATATAACTGAATTCGACAATTCACACCCAAATATTACCCAGCTGCACATGTCAGCAGCCAAATCCATCTATTTAGCGCACACAGTCAGGGCTCAGCTAAATCCAGAGGGGTCAAAGGTCAGCTCTGCTGCCCTCGTGCCCTGTTCAGCTCCATGGCTTCTTAACTTAACAGATAAAAAGAACCACTGCAGTCCAACACACCAAAGCTAAATAAATCACCTCAGAGAGCAAATGTTTCTATTTCATATTTTAACAGCCTCTCTTCTGCATTGCACTGCTTTAACAAACAAATAAAGATGACATATTTCTCACATCAGCACAGCTTTACGAGTCTGCTTGGACCTTACGGACATGCCATAACTGAAGAAATGGCCAGTGCTCACTTAACTGAACATGGCAAGGTTTTAGTGCACTTCATTATTTACAAAGTCCACAGCACAGGAATGAATAACTGCTTTAGACAAGCACTGGAGTGCTAAGATAGTGTTTTATGCAGTATGCTAGTTACTTCTGCATTAATGGTGTGCATCTCTCACCTCAGAAGGGCGATGGTGTATGAAATCGTCCACATGCAGCTTTCATTGCCTGCAGTCCCCTGTGCCCTGTTATACAGTTTTTAGTTTTTAGTGTATTAACACCACTGACCTAAAGAGCTTCTTATCACAGGGGTATCAATACACCCCCACAACCTGACCCTATGTGGGACCCACCTTACACGATTATAAGCCAAAAATGGAAGAAATATGCATAGGCCTATAAGTGTATATGCTCATAGTGCAAATGAACTATGATCATAATGTTCCCAGATTACACAGACTCACAATTGTAGGAATATTTATGTCAAGAAAATCATATCACCGTTATTGAAAAAAATTATATCGCGATACATATTGATATTGAATTATTGTCCAGCCCTACATGTAAGCTGAAAAAAAATAAGAGGAAAATATTTAAACAGCATAACATTGAATGAATAAATGAATAAATAAATAAATAACAGACTGTCTGTCTCCATTTGGCTTTCATTTTTATAATTTCAGTTTTCATTTTAATTTTAGTTTAATTTATTACATAGTAATTTTGTTATGTGCTTTTGTCATTTTCATTTTTCAAATATTACTATTTAATTGAATTTTTTTTTTTTTTTCAGTTTTAGTTTTTATTTATTTCCAGTTAGTAATTTTTGTGCTTCAACATTAGCAAAAATTTGCAGAATGCCACTAAATCTTATCTAACATTTGCAGCAACACTCCACTGACATCAGCCAGCCAAACCCATCAACAATACAGAACAATTCCCATTATGAAGATTCAGATTTGTGTAATTCAATAATCAATGGTCAATTAGTATCCAGTGCTTTCAAACTGTAAATGAACACCACATGTTGATTAAAATTAAACATAGCCAAAAAGACACACTGGTTGAAAAAACTTTACTAAGAATGAAAATGGTGCCACAAAGCAAAAGATTGGATAGAAAACCCACAGCTAAGATGTGTGACATACACTGATGCGCTTTCAATTTTGTTGAGGAAGTGGCTTCCATTTTGGTCTCTTTCATCCTGTGCAACAATGACAAGAATTAAAGGCCCACAGAAAATGTGATCTAAGTCATTCAAAGAAAGAAAGACCGTAGGAGATCTAAAATGCTAATGTTCATCATGCCTGATCTAGCAAGGATGCTACTCTGCATGGCAGTAAAGGTGTTAACACTAACCAACAGCTTGCGGCCGAACGAGAGCTACAGTCAGTCACAATGACAAATGTGCTGACACCACAGTCTCGTTACTGCAGCTGCATCATGGGTAAGATAGGGAACTAATAAAGAGTGAAAACTACGAGAAGAAAGATTATTCTTGTTCTTTCAGTCTCTCGCCCAAATGAGCTCATTTGACCACTTAAAAATAAATGAGGCCACATATCATTTTATTACAGCATTTTAAATAATGAAGTCCATTAATGACAAATGTGCTGACACCACAGTCTCGTTACTGCAGCTGCATCATGGGTAAGATAGGGAACTAATAAAGAGTGAAAACTAAGAGAAGAAAGATTATTCTTGTTCTTTCAGTCTCTCGCCCAAATGAGCTCATTTGACCACTTAAAAATAAATTAGGCCACATATCATTTTATTACAGCATTTTAAATAATGAAGGCCATTTGTCAGCTTGTATATTGATTTTGTATTTTGCATTGGCGTCCGAACTACTAATGGTTCCCTTCAGAGCTGTGCTGACTCTCATATGCCCTATATGTGCCCATTCTGTGCTGTGAGTGTGGGGTTTGTGAAATATTAAATAACATTGTAGAACATTACATGTTATACTAACTATAGGTATCATGTGACAATTTTCAAGCATCAACTAATTTTTACATCCCTATTCCAGAATGAAGCTACATGCTGCACAAAGCGACAGAATCTTGGGTAATTTGGGTCATTTATAATGTTGCACAGGGTTCAGCCAATCACCTATGACTCTATAATTACTATCTACATCTATTTTACAAATGTCTCTATCCCTATAGTGTTTGATACTAGCATGTTGCTAAGCTAAAGCCTCAAAAAAAAAAGGTTGCAAAAACACCGCACACACACATTTTGAGTTAAATGGTTCATATGCACGTAGATGGAACTGTTTACTGATTCTTTTCAGCTCTGAGTAAAATATAATCAACGTTTCCTTCAATACCATATATAGGCATTTTTCATTCATCGCAGTGTATTCTTGGGATTGCCTTATTGGTAAGGTACCCACGCGATGCTAAATGTACTATGGTGTGTTATAATTTTGCTGCATTCTGCCAGAAGAGTCTTTGAATTGTGAATATGCCTATAATGTCTAAAAATGCTGTCTAGGTAGGCAGCTCACTGCAGCTTGGAACAGAGCCAATGTGAGCAAGAAAAAACAAGGCAAATCTGAAGGAAAAAAAAAGAAAGAAAGAAAGAAAGACATTAAAAGAGTCTAAGGAAAGAGATTGTGTACAAAATGCAGCATGAAACAAGTGACAGTGGTTCAATTCAGTGTTGATTTGTTTGGATGAATATCAGGTACAGTACATGTCAATTTTTCCTAAACAATCACTTAACTAAAGGTGTAAAATATACAGGGAACCCTGTCAGTTGGTACATTAGCAATTCCAAATTCAACTGCTATTTATTTTTAGATCAAGACTCAAATAAAAATCAACACTCAAATAAAAAAACACACTTAAAAAACAAGTTTGTATGCAAGCATTTAAATTGCACATGAAGATTTATATCAACAATTTTTATATCAACTTTTAAGTTGCTTCTACTCAATTTATTGTTGAAATGTTAAACCTTTAAATGACAGATGTCCGCTTATTCAAACATGCAATAAAAGAGATTATCACTAACAGTAAAAATCTAAAGTGCATATATTTGGCAAAATGTTCAGATCTAGAGGTTTTTTTCTACATAACTAACAAGCTATGGACATAGAATTGCTTTCCTGAGGTAAATGTAATGTTACAAACATACTGTTACAAGTTTTATAGTCATCTTTCCACGGTAAAAACTCTGACTGAGCGATTGCATGAGACATGATACATTTCAATAAGTTGTACTGTTTCTGTCAAGATAACTTCTGATATTCATTCATGTTTATTTTGTGCTGTAATTAGTAGTAAACTGGAAGAGATAATCGGTTCACGTGCCCTCCACGCTGCTGCTTGAACTGAGGTGGCTACAATGATCTGTCAAGCCATATTAAAGTGTGCCAAAACAGCATTTATTGTTTGAATTTCATGATAAAATTTGAAAGCTGAGCTTTGTTTCATATCAAAGGTAATAAAGCACAAAGCTTATTGCGATTGTTGGATGGCAGGCACACACTGTTGCATTTTTCTAATATACCGTGTCAAGTTAAAAACAACTTCATTCTGCTCCATTCTTCTGCGCTTCCTCTAGGTATTTTTTAACATAAGGACAAACCCTATATGATCACCACATGAGAAACGCATCTGATCAGAGCATTGAGGACATGACCATAAATGACCCCAATTATACAGGCTTTCCTTAAGACTGACTTATTTGGACACCAATCGAGTATGATTATGACAATATGTAGATCTGTGCATCCCTAGTCCGCACACACGCACACAGAGGGTCGCCGTGCTTTCGAAAGCTCACTCATCCTTTTAATCGGTGTGGAATCCATCAAAGTGGGTCAAACTCCCTCCCATCTGCCCCACTGAGATTTTAATGCACAAGGCCTGATTAAAACACATACATACACACAGAGGAAAATAGGCCACACTTTGAATTTTAATGAAGGACATTTGTAAGCAATTATGCTTGGTGCCACGGTGGTGAATGAAAGGTCAAGTGCTACAATTCCCAAAAGGCTGCTTGCTTGATCACTGTAAACAAAATGTGTGTGTGCGTGCGTGCGTGCGTGCGTGCGTGCGTGCGTGCGTGCGTGTGTGTGTGTGTGTGCATGCATACAATCGCCCAGGGTACGACCTTGTAGAGATGGTATAAGGAGGAGGAGGCGGACGACTCATTGGGAATCCTGGTGCCCAATACGGCGGCTGTAGGAATGGAAGTCATATCTTTCATTAGGTGGACTAGCTTGAAAAAACTGCTTTTTCTTGTGTAATTTGAGCTAAAGATGCAGAATATGAGATACTCTCAAAAATATTTAAGTCCTAAATTTAAAATGTATGTACTTGAATTGCATATAAACTTTCCATCCATTTAGATTACACAGTTTTAGCATAAACAAACTAATAATTTAATGTGATGCATATCTGTCTGTCATACATAAATAAAACAGGTAAGAATTTTGCACTCAAAACAAATCGTGGCAGAGTTTAAAATTGTTTTATTACAATTGTTTAGAATCAGCTAAAGCCTGTTCATTTTGAACACAATTTGTTAGTTAAAAACTATGAACATGATTAAAATATGGCTAGCTGTGGAACAAGCAATATTCAATAAAAAAGGAATTTATTTACGATACATATATAAACTTGGTTATTATTTATTTATTTACTTTTTTAGTACAATTACAGAATATTTACTTGTTTCTTGCCTGTTTCATTTATAAATGACTGACAAATATGCATATTAAAACTGTTATGTTAAAACTGTGTAATCCAAATGGATGAAAATTTTATATGCAATTCAAATAAATTTTAAATGTAGGCATGTGTGTGTGTGTGTGTGTGTGTGTGTGTGTTTTAGTGTACTATTGTTGTCAGATTATATTTCTGATTTGAAATATTTTATTTAAAGACAATTTTGGCAAACAGCTTGGCAGATTTTAGTCAATTCACATCGATAAATAGGAGCTGTGACTGAAAATGCTACCAAGACTGTACTAACTTACCTTAAAGGGACTTTCAAAATTATTACAACTGCATTTTCTATGAAATACCTCTGTAATATTGTCATTTCGGTTTCTTTTGTAAACTGGCAAACAACAAATACAAAACAGCTAAGCAGAAATGAGTTGTTTTGGGTGGTGTCGCAGCACTACAGTCATAATAACAATGCTTCTAGGTTCAAAGAAAACCACCATTGCGTCAAAGTCATGAGTCGTGCCCTGCTGGTCTAATCCATGTGCACATCTGCTGTGGGGAATCGTCGATGTAATCCCATATGGCCGTAAATGAGAAAGAAAGAGAGAGGGGGTATCTTTAAGGCGGTGTGTTGACTTGAGGCAGTGTTCCTGTGGACATGACTCTGGCACTGAAAGACTATGGCCCAGGTCCAACACCTAGTGAGCTGCCTTACTGTCTATTGTCTACTGGCAGCATCCTAGCTGAAATGGAACCTGTTTTGAAGCGCTCTTCATGAGCAGCAACTCTATTAACAGTCATTCATAAGTTCACACAGAGTTTCTCACTGGCATGACATACTCCACTGATGTTTATAGTTGATTCCATTACAAACATGGCATTAGCATGTTGCATTAGCATTAGCATGTTAAAACTTTAAGTGGAATAGAAAAAAATAATTAAAACAGTAGTCAGTTTTAGCAGTCAGGGCTCAACAATAAGGATTTTTTTTCTGGTTGCCCAGTCAGGTGAGTAAAAAAGCTTATTTTACATATTTTTAACAAGTTTAATAATGAATACATATTACAACATAGAAAATGTTAATTTTAATTTATATTCAATAAAGTGAAATAAAGATTAATAAAGTAAAAAATAAAAAATGCAAATATTCCTATAATATTTAAAAATTCTAATCTAATATAATTTTATATAGTAGATATTTTAGTAAAACATTTTTTAGAAATAGAATAATCAATATTAATAATTAAAAATACTACTGTAAATTACACAGTTTTACACATTAGCACTAATAGAAATAATAGTTATTATAATAAGATAGCAAACTCCAAAAGAGTAAATTCATCAACACTTTTGCTGGAAAATGACGGCATATGACAAAACATGGCTGGTTTATAATTCTCTTACTAATGCTACCAAGATTATCACAAAAAACACTCATGAAATTTCAGCAAAACATACTGACAATTTTAAAATGTTAACCTCATATCAAAGGTAATAAAGGTAATAGACCTCATACGTCATTCCCCCAGAACTGCTTCCGTGTACAACAGTGAGCGCAAGCTAGATTCAAGTGATTATTACGTTTTGAATATGGATATTTTTCTTACAAAAACGCATCGATTCGCTACAGGAGGCCTTTGTTCACCCCCCCGGAGCCGTGTGAGACACTTTTTTTTGTGGAAGGGTGCTTTTTATTTCACGTCATTTGAACCGAAGGAATGCAACACCCGCTGAGTACAACGATAGAGCTTGAAAGATCAAAGACAATTTTTAATATAACTCCGACTGGATTCGTCTGAAAGAAGAAAGTCATATACACCTAGGATGCATCGGGGGTGAGTGAAACGCAGCCTAATTTTCATTTTTGACTGAACTAACCCTTTAAGCAATGGTGGTGACTGCAAAGGCAAGTGAGCACACCTGGTGACTGGACAAATACATTTCAAACAGGCTTCATACACTGTGATCTGGGACTGGTTGTTGCAGACAACCTCACCAACTCAAAGGCAATAAGTATGAGTCTTGTAGTTTGTGTGTGGCTTAAGGCAGCATACTTTAGCAGGAAACCCTTTGGAACCGCCTTTGCATCTTTAACATGCCTACAATACCTAAAAATGTCTAGGTAGGTAGCTCAATGGGGTTTGGAACATGTCTCTGTAAACCTGAGGCATGTCAAATGAGCTTTAGCAAAACTAGCGACTAGCAAAGCTTTTCTACCACAATGTAAGTGACTGCACAAATATAAATAGCTTACTAATTACCATTACCACAGCCCATACCGTACTATCAGCCCATAAATGCACTGACGACTGCATCACAGTCGTCACATTCAACTCAGAACTGCCATACATGTGCTTATCGGCCTCTTCATAAACAATGACAAGCTGCGTGTGATTTGAAATCGCAGTTCTAACACAACACTGTGCTGACATACAATTATACCCCAATCCAACTCCCCCGCACTAATCGCTGCAGAGCCCGAAACTGCTGGCTGAACCAAAACGAAAAAGTTGCACTTTTAAGGAAGAGTTAAAAGTGCATCTGTTTTTCCTAACACTTGGCTGAAGCGGCATTGGAGCATGTCTGCTCAAAGATAGAGAGGAGAGTGAGACAGAGCTGAGAAATAGTGTAATTGCTTTGACCAAATGCTCATGAGGGAAAAGAAAAGAGAGCGACAGAAAGACTGTATATGCCTAGAGCGGTCCTACAGATTATTATGGATTACTAGTCCAAAAAAATTTTTAATAGAATATTTTAACCTACCCTGTCAACATTTTCAATGAACCCTACACAAACAAATGGGTGATTGTTTAAAAGAGAAGAGTTTTCAAATTTTTCAAAAAAAGAATTTTATGCTAAATTACTAAAAACATTTTTTTAAATCATAATGATTTTTTGTTCCTTACAGTACAGACATGTAATGTACACTGTAAAAACACACTGTAAAAATACAGCGTAGAAAGTAAATATTGTTTTTCACCTGTCCCATTAAAAAATAACTTTCTTACTAATGTGTCTCATCGGGGTCTGGGGGACCCTAAATATTTGGGATATCCCTTAGGCTGATTAATCATGACATAAGTTGTTTTTGAAAACATTTTCACAACACACAATCATTGCACAACTAAATCCTCCCTGAGCCAGATCATTTAAACTGCTCTGGACTTCCTCATATTCCATTTGTTGCATCCGACACAATCAAACCCAAGCCTGTGAAAATAATCTCCATATTAACCTCTTTTATGAAGCAACAAAAGCACTTTGTCTTTGCCTTGACCTTTGACTGAATAGAGGGTTTCACTGAATACATCACTGAACTGAATGGAGCAGCATTAGTGGGTGGACTGAATCAGGCCTTTGCTTTGTGACAGCATATAATTTATATTTAACAAAGTGCCACCTGCGGTCCAGAACAAAGATCTACCTTGGTGTAACTGTCAAACACCAACGTCAGAGGTTACAGTAAAGCAGAAACATTTACGGCACTAAATATCTCAGGATTAATGATGGCTTCGATTCCACTTGGACATTTTCTAATTACGATAACTATTTTCCTGCTACTGTAAATGGCCAAAAAGGCATATCCTTCCTGATATTATAATTCTATACTTTTATGTCTAGATAAATTTTAAAAATTCATCACTCCTCTGTGAAAGTCATACAGGTTTGGAACAACATGTAGGGGTAAATGATGACATAATTTTCATTTCTGGCTGAACTATCACTTTACACATTGAATCTTGACTGCCATTGACAATGAACCAATTGAACTGACACTTTCTCAAATAAGTAGCAGTCGTTACCTAATATTAGTCATTTCATTTGTTTAATTAATACAATAAGGCTGTCATCCTCACTGCAGCCTCCATCTCAGGAAACATGTGATTGAAAGGGCTTTTCCATGCTAATCAGGATTGATTGAACAAGGTTACATCACTACGGACCCCGGCAGCGAGAGCCCTGCAGACAAAAGGACAGAGCACTGAATCATGGGTAATCAAAGTCCATGTGCTGTGAAATGATGAGATAAATGTGTGTGGAAGGTGATGGCTTCAAACAAGTCGAGTGACTCAGGACAATTCTAATGCATTAGAACTCAATAAGACGTCTCATCGAGACAATGGAAGGAGTACTTAAGATGGATACGAGTCTGCCATCAAAAGCATCATAGAGCCGTGTATGGATCACTGTCCTTTTGTTTCCAAGCAACAAAAAACACTCCTTCTCCTTTACATAGGCTACATAATAAAACATTTAACTTCATTCTAAATTATCAAGTCAAAAATGTCCCTTTAACACTTATGATCCTTATTTACCTAAATAATAAAGGTTTTTATGAAGCAATGAACCCTGTCACAACAAACCTTCACCGATACCAGACACCAGTGCAAGGATTCTGACTGGTTTAGTATTCTGGGCTGGACTGAGTCCTGTGTGAATTGCTAAGAAGGGTCAAACCATTAGTGTGATTAAACCTACACCCTCTCTCTCTCTCTCTATCCATCACAGTCTCTCTCCATCCATCTCTCCAATAATGTTTTGACATGTCTCTCACCCACATCATTTCTCATCACCTTCTCGTTACTTAGCCTTTAGCAGGACAATTACAATACCCCTTAAATGGACAGTCCCCCTTGGGCAACCTGGGGTCTAGTGCCTTGTTCAAGCACATGACTGTGATCAGGCTCTGCCTGGATCAGTTTGTGGGTCACCTGTACGTCAACTCATATCTTGCAACATAGCAAAAAGGTACATGTTTGACACATTAGGCATCATAATTAAGTTTAGCATATAGTACTATATGCTCCATATTATATTTAGGGCTGGTAATTTAACGTGTTAATTAGATTAATTAATTACGGTTGAAAAACAACGCATTACAATTATTTACGCATTTAAAGCACTTGCCCCGCCCCAGGCCTACGTGGGTCATCTGACATTTCATACAGTTGATTGATGACAAATATGAGGCAGGGCAACATCTCACTGCGTGATGGAGCCTAGAGAACATAGTTAGAAGAATGTCCCTAAAATTCAAGATATGGGGCAAAAATGCCCCTGTTTGAGTTTTTGTCTCATATTTACATCATATAGCTAAGCAATATCACACGAGCAATAAGTGCAATATCAATTTAATTAAAGCAATTAATCAAATAAATTATTAAAGGTATAGTTCACCCAACCAAAAATGACAGTTGTGTCATCATTCACTCACCCTCATGGTCCAAAAGAGTATATGTAATAAATTTTATCAAACAAAATATTTCTTGCTGAAGCTATTTTTTGTAATGTCTGTTTGATGCTGTACACAACAATGACTTTAAATTATCTTTTAGGAGTAATTTCTCAGCCAAATTTGATGTGCAATTAATTTGTGGTTAATTAGATTAATTAATCGCCACATCATGTAATTAATTAGATTTAAAAAAAAAAATCATTTACCAGCCCTAATTATATTATTAATAATAATTATTAATATAAATAATAATAAAAGCAAATACTATCATATTGATTAAATATTACATTAACATACATTAAGTAATATTATACTATTTATAACATTATTATATAACATATAATCTTATACTAATTTAAGATAAATTACTTCTTGTATTGCTCATTTGTAAGTCGCTTTGGATAAAAAAAAATGAAAAAAGTATATGTAATTATATAATACAATTATGATATGAATAGTGGTTTATATTAAGAAAATATTTTATTACAATAATATTAATTATTATGTTGACAACATATATAGTTGTTGTTGTTTTTTTTCAACTGCAATGTTCCTTACCTTTGTTATTGGAAATAAGCGATCAGCTCCCGTTAAACAAACTAAAGAAACCCACAACCTCTCATTTTCGAACTAATCCCAATTTGATAAGCCCGGGCAAAACTGTACTGGCTATGAGGGGATAGGCCAAGGTAATGAATTTATGCTCACCACACTTTGACACCGCCCCAGATGGCCAGGGCTTTACATTTTTTTTATTTTCTCTTTTTTTTATGGTAAGAGCTGTCTTACCTATTGAATACAATCTGTAATCCATTTATGCTATGAATTCTGTGCAGGAACAGTGAGCTATATTGGTTTTGACTTAAATTTCCCATATTACAGCAGACAGGTGTGCACTAATACAGAGTCTATCGCTGATGCTATATTTGTTCCATGCTTCATGCAAACACCATTAACAAAACAAGCCTTGTGCTTGAATAACCCTACATACCTACATACACACACACTAACCCACAGACATACACACAGCTTTGGAGAATGCTTTGCTACGCCAACACTATTGACTCTGTGCAGTGTTTGCCAGGTCTGGGGAGGTTTGCTGAAGAAATAGTGAGAAATATCATCTGTACAACAATACAGAGTGCTAGAAACACTCTTTGAAACTGACATCAGTCTGATCAGAAAGCATTTAATTATATGGGTGAAAAATACTGAGGAAGAAAAAGCAAGCGACAATGGGAAACGGTCACGAAAAGCAGGAGAAATAAAAGCAAAATGCAAATAATAACATTCAACTAACCATATAATTGTGTGTAGTTAGGATGGCAATTACTTCCCAAGTCATTTGTTATTGACGTCAAAGGCTGTCCAATCAAACTCAAAACCATGTATCGCTTGGGAGAAGATTCAAATTAGGTGGATAACAATATGGACAAAACTATGTTTAAAAATAAAATGCAAACCAGACTACATTAATACAGGTGCACTTGCAACAAGAATAAACAAGATTTGTGCTAACCACAATGTGTTTTGTACAGCTCATGGAAGCATCAAAAATTGAGAGACATCATTGTTATTGCATTTACAAAATGTCTCAATTGCCTATTCTAACCCAGGCTCAGTGGAAATGCATGATTTGCTACATGCCTGTAAAACAGTTCACAGTAAAATAAACACTAGAAGCAGTAAAACACCCCAAAAAAATGATATATTTGAATACAAATTATGTTTATAGGGGCATATTATTAATTAATAAGGATTCGTTTTGCGTGGTTTATTACACAATAATATACTATGACCTAAAAACACTTTTTACCACAGAGCATGATTTGTAAATACAATTTACCATTTGCATCACATAGTCTGCTCCATATGTATGGCTTTTCTGACGTAGTAAACTTGCTCTGTAGCTCACCTGGTGCAGCACTGCACTTGCGATGTGGCGTGATCTGGTATGAATCCAGTGAAACACGAGTCGCGACACTCCAAAAATGAGCTCAAAGCCTCATAAAAGGAAGGTAAAATGACAGTTGCGTCAGATAATTGCGTTTTGATCTCACATTTGCTTTTGTTAACATTATCAATTAGGTTTAGGTTAGAGTTTAGTGTAGGTTGTATGTTATTTTCAAACGCGTTAGAGCATTAACCTATTAGCGCCACTCACCGACATTTCATTTACGAATTGCTACAAGAACCAACATAAAACATTGCCAGATTCACGTCCACCTGTTTTAGATAAAACTAAACACTAAGTAGTGCAAGTTGTGGCCTAATGGTTAGCGAGTCGGACTCGTAACCCAAAGGTTGCGGGTTCGAGTCTTGTACCGGCTATATATATATATATATATATTTATTTATTTATATTATTAATTAATATGTTATATATTATATAATAATCCTGCAGCACCCTTGGAAGTTTGCTGAGGCCCCTTGAGGACCACTGGTTTAAAATACATTTTTGTTTACAATTTTATTATGAACAATTCTAGTACTACGTTTAATTGTCCAAATGTAAATTCTGTCCTGAAGCAAAACCAATCGAGACCCACTGCAGTAAACAACTATGTAGCTTTCAAAGCCCCAACTTGTCTCTCCGGTGCAAGCTTAGATTGTTCAGGCTGTTGCTGTACTGTAATAGACTGTCAGGGAAGAACATAGACTGTGCCGTTTTAAATCAGAGGGAAAATCTCTCAGGCTTTTTCCCATGGGGAGCACCTAATGATGAGACAAGCTGATACTACACACACAAACACACACAGAAACATAATGAATACACACTCTCTCAAAATGAGCAAAGCTGAAAACAACTGGAGGTACCATGCCACAGTATTTTTCGTGCACAGGGTAACCAAAAATAAACCTCTATAATCCACAAACAAATATCAATACAGATGGTTAAACAAGCATCTGCGGCACCTGTTGAAAAGCGCTCCGATGAAATCATCATCTCTAAAGCCACAGTCTCTCACTGATATCATCACTGGCTTGGTTACCATGGCCTCCCATTACAGAAATCAATATCTAAAGACACTGCCCTCATTCCAATGCATGAGATTTGGGTCACAGCTGAGCAGTGCATGCAATTCAGCATATCAAGACAATCTACCACTGGTGCATAATAATCAGAGACTGACCGTTAGAACGGGGTATTTTATCACATGGCGAAGTTGACATTATTATTGTTATTATTACACAAATATTAATGATTCATTTATAATAATAATAATAATACCATATTTCCACAGACAAAGAAACGGTTTGATATTTTCTTGATACCTTTTCCATTTTGGATGTTTCATTAATTGTTTCATGACATAAATGTTGCTGATCTATATAATATGCTGATCCTACAGTACGTTTTTTCTTGTGTGTGTGTAGCCAAAACTTTGTGTTTATACAGGAAATAACTCTCAACATTAAAGCTATTCGAAATATTCCCTGGAGTAAAAAAGTGTGACTCGTCTGGTTCTCCTATCCATTAACCTCTTGAGCACAATAAAGCGTATCGTTTTAGCGAAACAGGATTAAGATGATCTGACTTGCAGATTGGTTGCCCACTTAATAAACTATAGACTGGAATTCAAATAAAATTGTATCAAAAGTACTGTCAATGTAAGCTACTGTCCTGGCGTGATGTATTTATAAAGCGTTCGCGCCTCCGGAGGAATGCGAGCGTTCGATCCAACTGCCGGTTAACGCCTTTAAAGCTTCAGTTCAGACCTAAACTACATCGATATCGTGACAGTTTAGGGCTAAACTCAATCCTAAACGCGATTAAAACAGTCAACCCCGGCTATTCTGTGTATAACTACCACCAAACTCTGAGTGCGCATTTTGCCAGAGCCCTTTCAGATTAAAAAACAACGTAACGTACTGCATCACGGATGTGTCAAACAAAAGCGATTTAAACTGCGAATAACGCAGCATAAAGAAACATAACAAGCAGTTCGCATTAGTTATTGGCTTTTAAACACTTTAAATACTCACCTGGTATGTGTAAAATCTCGTCCCGTTGGGCGGGTGGACCTTTGGGGAGTTAGTCCCCGTGTTCATGTCTGAGAAAATCATATTTTCTCCAATGCAATGCAGAAGCGATCAGCAGTATGTCTCCGGCTGCACAGTATGAACTAACTTAAATCCTTCTCGTCAAGTTCAACTGATCAGGGATCAGTGCCTCCGCAACTGACGCCGGACTCCTCACATCCACATAGAAGGACAGAAAATGTAACTGCGCTCCTTTTTATGCAAGCTGTATGAATAACAAGTCAGTGCAATGCTGACATAATCAATCAGGGGTGTGAAATGTCACTGATAAATACAGCAGCAGGCTCCATGATCACAGCAAGGATGCTGTGTGCCCGTGTGCTGGACCAGCCCATCTGCTCGATAAGCTGCTGCCTCCTCACATCATTATGCAGAATCGCTGCTGGTAAACCAATCAGATATCAGATATCAGATTCAGACGTGGGCGTGGCTACATGGGGGACTCTCGGTGATGCTCAGAGATAGAGAGTCGCATATTTATGAGCTTCCGCTGTATTGGTACGTTCACACTGTCAGGTTTTGGGATTGACAACCGCATTTACTTACAGGTGTGCGTCTCGAAATGTCCCGTTCACACTGCAACTTAAATATCCGTACTGTGTGTGAACATAACCGTATTAAGGACTCAAATACAGGACTGACAGCCTTATTCTGCTGCTGTGTGAACGTGGCCATATATGTTTAGGGTCCTGTAAACAAATATGCAAAAAGCCCTCTAGGGAAACAACGCTCTTTATTTTAAAGTATTCAATGATAGCACCAGGTGCTGCTGAGTACTTTATGAGTTTTTTTGTAAGGGGCCAGGGCTAGATACTCCAATAAATATTTCTCAGGGTTATTTTTGCACATTTTTATATGAATTAAATTATTACATTTAATAGAATTTTTAAGTTATTATATACAAAGTTAAGTTATTATATATTAAATATTTTGTATTTAATTGATTAAATACAATAATATATATATATATATATATATATATATATATTATAATTTCTATTATTATATATAATATAGAAATTAATAATTTCTATATTATATTATACTTTAATTAAAATAAGACAAGGTCTGTATAGGCCAGTGGTTCTCAAACTTTTTTGGTCGCGCCCCCCATTAAACCTATAAAAAAAAATCTGGGAGCC